>NW_020953011.1:0-9756 GCF_900497805.2 Vombatus ursinus | reverse complement strand
AGAGAGAGAGAGAGAGAGAGAGAGAGAGAGAGAGAGAGAGAGATGGATAAAACGATGGATAGCTAGATAGTTTGGGACTTGCCTTTTTATGGTCAGGGGACATACACCTTTGCCTATAGGAAAAGTGGGAGAGATTAACTGGACTATATAATATGATCATTCTGTTAAAAAATGGACGTGGGGAATTAAAAAAAACATGGGAAGACATGGAAAAACATGGGAAACATGGAGTGATACAGAGCAAAGAGGGCTAAATGAGGAGAAAAATATACACAAGGACAAATCAATAGTATAAGTGAAAACAAGGTGAAAGGACAGCTAAACCCAGATTAAAGACAGTAATGCTTCATATTTAGCATTGACTTCATATGAAAAATGATGAAACACACCTCCCTCCTCTCAATATCAATGGATACTCAATATTGTTTTTGAATCAAAAATAGTCCCTGTGTTGACTGTTTTTCCTTAACTAGATTTCTTTGAGAAAAGGGAGGGTTCAGGTGGGTGAGGGGAGATGTCTAGTATAAGAAACAAAAGGCAGAAAAACATTTAAAAAAGATAATAAAAATATGGGTTTGTCTATTATAATGGAATTTCAGGGACCAGAGAAGGTATCTTTTCCCTCCCTCCTTCACTTCCTATTGTCTGGCAAAATCTGCCATTCTGTGATGACCAAAAGGGCTTAAAGTACAAACACCACCTTTTTTTCTGATGTATTGATAGGTTATACTGATTTTTTTTCTCTTCTTTTTTTCTTTGTGGTTGGGATAGCTCTCAGAAAGGGTGAGAGGGAGAGATAGAGGAGAAAATTTAGGCAATATAAATACAAAAGGGATCAACAAAATTTATTTTTTAAAAATACAAATACCACTCAGACATAGCACATTACTTTTTATTCATGCTTTAAGGGCAAATGACTAATAATAGAGCATTTTCTGAAAGTCTATTTGTATTATGAAAGATGGGAGACAGAAGAGGGCCTAAGCCCTTGAAGAGGCAGGCAGTAGAGGTCTTAGAGAGGTCTCCATGGGGCTTCCCAAAATTACTTTTTACAGAAAAAAGACCAAAAAATAGGAAACTGGGGTTGCCAAATCCAAATTTCTCCTATTTCATTCTAACATCATCCTAGCTGAGTACTTTCAAATCTATGGTATATAAGAAGGAAGATTGAACTGCAAGGCAAAAGGCCTGTGTCCTTCAGTAACAGGAGACTGGTCCCTACATGCCGCTAAAGTTTGTGACTTTGAGGGAAGAGAAGAGAAAGGAAATACAATTTTATATACTGTCTACTGTGTGCCAAGCACTGTGCTAAGTGCTTTTTACAAATCTTTTCTCATTTGATCACATCCAGCAAGCCTTCTCCATCTCTAGGCCTCAGTTTCCTTACTATAAAAATGAGACTGCTGTCTCAGGTGGTTTCTAAGGTCTCTTCTAATCCTTATAATTCTGACATTTCATGATTTTGCTGAAGGCTAGGACTGTTAATGGCCTACCCAAGCAGTGAAATGGGACCCTGAACAGAATCCTCATGTCCCCATAACAGCTGTACACACGTGTGCGTGCACACACACACACACACACACACACACATTTTGCCATCTGATATTAGAAGGGAAAATGACAAGTTAAGGGGGGATGGAAAGGCAGAAAGTTCAGATTTCTCTGACCTCCTGCCTAGGACTCAATGCTTTAGAACTCAAGCCTCTCCCTTCCTCCCCTGCAGGTAGGCACATCTCCTTTATGGTCACATGACTGAATTTTTACAATCACTCAATACAATCCCCAGTCCCAGACTGGGTTTCTCTTAACAGCCCCTGCTTTATCTGAGTGGAGAGTATTGATGGGTCCAGGGAGCTAAGCCCCAAGCAGGAGCAGTTCAGGCAGAGCTGACTGTGACTAATGAGAATGAAAGGGGCAGCTGGTGGAGTGCGGGAGTGGTGCCAAAGAATAGTCCATTCAGGTGTGAGACGAGAGATATGAGAGTGGTGTGGGGGGTAACAGCTGTGAGGTGGAGGAAGGAGAGTAAAGGATTTGGGCAGGATGCTAGAGGCTGAGTATGCTGCAAGGTTTCAAAGGAAGTGGTTAGAGGCAGACAGCCAGGGAGCCAGGGAGGCAGGCAGCGAGCCAGCCACTCCTTGGAGTGAAGACCTGGGGATGGGGGCGAGGAGGAAGCTTTGGGATTGGGGAAGGAAGAGTACTGTTATTGGTCTTTTAACCCAGTTCTATGAGATGTTGGGGGAAAGGGAAAGAAGTTTGGTCCCAGTTCTGTGAGATGTTGGAGAAACGGGGAAGAAAGTAATTATTTCCCTTGAATCTAGAGAACAACTGAGAACAACTTCAGGGGCAGATGTGCTTCTTCTGGGGTTTGAGGAACAGTGAAGCATGGACAGTGAGAGAGCTTGGCTAGAATGGGGTTAAGGGTTAAGATGATTTAATAAAAAAAAAAAACAAACCTTTCTCCACAAGAAGAAATTTTGCATTCAGAGTAGATACCCTAGGTCAGAGAATAGAACTTTCTGTGTTAAAAGGTTTATGTGGAGTTTTAAGCTAAAATATAAATATAGGAATTTTCTTGTTTAATAAAGGAGAAGTCTATGAAAGTTGCTTTGAAATTCGAAAGCTATGTGGTATAGGGGAAGGCATAGTGGGCTTTGAGTCAAAGGATCTGTGTTTGAGTACCTTGCTCTATCATTTATTAACTGTGTGACCTTGGGCAATTCACTGAACTTCTCTATAAAATGAGAGAATTGAACTAAATGACCTCTAAGGTCCCCTTCATCTCTAAATCTATAATTCTATATATGTTAGGGGAATGTAAGAAGAGGTTAGCAGAACTGAAAACAACAATAAATTTAAATAAGTAAGTAAAATATCTCAGCTGCTGTTTTGTTTTCTTCAAAAATTAAACCATAAGCTAAATTAACCAAAAAGAAGAGAGAAAAACTAAATATTGTTTAAGCCATAAAGGAAATTAATCTTAATTAAGTCTTATAGTAAAGAGTATGGAATTAGTGATAAAGCAGTATGGTGATTCCCACGAGATGGAAAGATATCGGGCTCTTACAAGTGAGGGTGGGTCAGGAAAATGGGATTGGAATTAAGGGACAAAGATCTCCCATATCTAGGGGATGGGGTAGAGTAGAATTGGAGATCTTAGTGTATTAGCTGAAAGACCTTAGAATTATATATTCTACCCCTTTTCATCTTTTTCATTTCATGGATGGGGAAACTGAGGCCCAGTGAGAGGACTTGCTCATAGTACTGTTCATAGTCATATATATATATACATATATGTGTGTATAATATATGTATATACATATATATGCATGTGCATTCACACATATGTTTATTTATTTATAGTGGAAATACAGAGGCAAGAACTGTAACTACTCCTGAGGCCAAAGAGCAAAGTGTGGAAAAATAGGACTCTCCAGTGTATAAGTGAAGACCAACAGCTAGTTTCAATCAAAAGCAATGGAGTAGGTTTTTAAGAACCAAATAGCAAAGAATATTAAAGACTAATGGGGAGCAATAATAGAACCCAGACAGATCTATCGGATCATCTTAAACTTGAGTTGTCACTTGTAGTGACAGTGATAGCAATGGGTGCTTTAAACCTGAACTCAGCTAGCTGAACAGTGTAAAACTGTACTGTTGCTTTCAGCTGAATATAGCTGGTAGCATCTCTGCCACTGATAGACCTTAAGTATAATAGTGTAATGGATAGAGAGATGGTCTTCAATTCAAGAAGACCTGGGTTCATGTTCCAACTCTGACACATACTGGCTGTGTGACCCTAAACAAGTCACTTAACATCTGAGGCAATTCTCTAAGACTATAAATTGCAGAGAAGATGTCAACCTGCATGGGTACGGGGAATTTCCTATAAAAATGAAATCACATGTCTAGTCCCTAACCCTATATAGATGGTAGCCAAAATTGCCTTCCACTCTGGGAAAGTTTTATTGTTTGCACGGAATTAGTTATGCTAAAACAGAGTGGGGAGTAGAGGAAATACCAAAGGAAGTTGGAAAAGACCCAGGATGAAGCTTTTTATGGGGGGAAATTTCCTCCCCCCACAACCTCCTTCTCCTTTTTTTAATCCCTGGGTGTAGGCAGCTGAGAAAACTCTTGATCATCTAGAAAGGGAGTTCTTAACCTATTTTTTTTTCTTTTGGAAAGTCTGGTAAAGCCTCTGGGACTTCTGCTCAAGAGAAATATTTTTAAATGCATAACGTAAATTACATAGGATTGTAAAGGAAACCAATTATATATAAATACAGCTATCAAAATATTAAAAAACCCCAAGTTCACAACGTCAGTTAAGAACTCCCAATCTAGAGATTAGAAGAGGATCCCTTCCCTGTTGTCTCCATCATCAGATAGAGTTGGGATTCAATGAGGTTTGACCAATAATGGCTCTATAGGAGCATAGGGGTGAGCCTACCTATCCATAGTGCAGCTCCTTAGGATCTGGAACTTTCATCTAAGGTTAAGCATGGGTAGTATGGGAATGAAATTAGCCCAGACATAGACACATTATCTTTGTTGTTGTTATTATTTGGAACTCTTTCAACAAAGTGTTTTGGGTTCCCAGTATCCAGGGAGCATCAGTGTGTATTGTGGGAAGTTCTATGCTATTGCAGGGGTGGGAGGCAAAATTGCCAAAAGAGAAAAGGATCAGCCCCAGACTTGCTCCAGGAGGGACTGTAAGGGTGGGGGCATTGGGTAAAGGGTAGATGAAGCCCAGAGAAGTTGACTTGCCTGAGGTTATGTAGCTAATAAGGGATTTGAACCCTAGCCCACAGATTCCAAATTTAACACTTTCTATTGTGCCCCAGGAGCTTGAGTGGGATTCCATTATATCCAAAACTTCTTCCCTACTCTGAGTTTCAGTTGGTACACTAATTCTTTTCCTCTTCCTCTCCACCCCTAGTCCCATCTCAGAATACCTCTTACCCTTTAGCTGGAAGCCACCCATAAGGTCTCACCGGTGAGTCCTGGAGCAGGCCCCAAGATCAGAGATAACCTGGAACTGTCTGGCTGAGATTTAGTGGAGAGAGGATTCCCTACCTCCACAGTGAACACACACACACACACACACACACACACACACACACACACACACACTCACACACACTGCTCCAAGCAGGCTGATTCCAGACAGTTCAGTGTGTCGATTTTTATCAGTGGGATAAGGGTTAAAGAGAAGTGATCAGAGACAAAATGTGAGAGACAAGAAGGAATACTACATATGAGAATGTATGTGTCTGTTTCAATACATGTGAGACAGATAGAGACTGACATATACAGAGTCGGGAGAAGGGGAGAGGTGTAGTGAGAAACAGACCCATTGAAAAAGTACAGCACATAGATAAACAGAGATTGAGAAACAGACAAACAGGGAAACACAGAGAATTAGACCAAGGCAGAGAAACAGAAATAAACAGATAAATTGGAAAGACAGATGATAATTGGGACACACACACACACACACACACACACACACACACACAAACACTGAGGAAGGGTTTGCTTTTTTTCTTCTCAGCATTGATGCTGCACTTCTCCCCTTAAAGGGGCATTTCCCATTACCTTTTACAGAGCTTTTCCTTCCCCTCTGTGCAGTGTCTCCTCCTCCACTGCTGCCCATCCTCCCACCCCTCCCCCTCTGTTCTGTGTTTCTAGGAGAAACCAGCTGCCTATTGCTACTGTCTGCTGTTTTTCTGAGCTCTGCTTGAAATGGAGGGTCAGAATGGGAGCTGATTCTAAGCCAAAATCTTGGAATCAGGGGAGGGGAATAGAATGACCCTCCATCTTTTTACCCAAAGGGTGGATATGCTCTGGATCCCTCCACAGAGGTTAGAGTCAAGGAGGGATCCCCACCCCATAATTGATGACAACATGGGGTTAGGTAAAAGGGTGATGAATAAAGAAGAGACCAAGATAGAAGAAGCCCCTCTGGGTCAGCTCTTAGGCTGACAGACTGTTTCCATTATCTGCGGAGTGTGGGGGCGGGGAGGGAAGGGAGAAGGGAGGGAGTTCCACTCAAATATCATTTAAATACTATCCTGGGAGTTTACTACTGATGAAACTCATAGGCTCCCCAGGGTGTGTTCTGAGAAAATGGAAGGAGGAATTAATGTTAAAAAAAAAAAGAGATAGTTTAAAAGGGTCCAGGCAGGTCTCTCCTCCCTCTGGGTTCAGGAGCTATTTGTCCCAAACAGATGTTGGGATCCCAGGATTCTCCTGAAATCAACAGTGTGTATGTGTGTGTAGCTGGGGGAGGGGGTAGAGGGGAGAGGGAGAAGTATTTGTATTTTGCCCCAAACCTTAGGCTTCACCCTTCCCACATTTCAAGGGAAGACTTTTTTTAGAGGAAAGGAAGAATGGTAGAATCACCTACCCGCTGGTGCCAGGTCTCTGGGCCTGAGAGAAACGCCAGTCCGTGTTGGGCGGGGCTTGCTGCAGAGGAAACAAAAAGAGATGTATTTGAATAAGGCTGAAGAGATTCACTGGCCAGCCTCAGGCACTAGGCAGTGAAAGAGAGGGGCTAGAGGAAACAAGCACAGGGAGGATGGGAGCAAAGGAGCTCCTGAGGAAGGAAGGGGATCAGAGGAAATCAGAGGGAATGAGAGAACTAGGGGGGGAAAACTGGGGATTAAGAGAATTAATGTTCCCAAAGCCAAATAAATACTGGGATGCTGAGACTAAAGGTGAAAGGGACAAGATATATTGAGCAAGGAAAGAAATCTTTCTTAAAGAATAAACCCATCCCCCTCCTTCTGTCCTTCCAAGCCCCTGTTTCTGCACCACACAACAAAAACAGAACCACCAGAGAAGATTTGAAAATGTTATTTGGTTCAGAGAAGCAGCAAGCCAGAGGATCCTGCTTTTTTCTGTGGAAGGAAATGGAGAGCACTGTATGCAGAGTAAAGAAGATCCTAACTGTCAGCCTCAATACTTCAACATCTTCTCCTTTAAACACTTTCAGATACCAGGTTCTGTTGTTCCTTGTTCAGATGCATATCTCCCCTTGCCAAACACATTGTTAATTTAGGAGACAAGCCAAAGATTTAGTTTTGTAAAGACACCCCCGGGGCCAAGGGGACCTCCTACCCACATACTCCACCCTGCTGGACAATGGCTACTTTGCTGCAATGGATACAGAGAGAACAAGGATGCTCTGTCCTGAGTGGCGTGGGCCACTGGGACTATGACCTCCAGGAAATCAACTTTCACAAGACTCAAGCCCATCTCCCCTCCCTCTTCCTCTTTCCCCTCAACCCCACATTCATGATGACTGCTATTTGCAGCTATAGGACTCAGGGGATTCATCGAAGATGGAATGGGAGATTGAGCTATTATCCACCTCCTCGATCTCTATGGTCCTGTCCCACCCTCTTACCTCTTTATGTGGAAAACTTGCAAGGAATATGTCATTACCATAATAACAGCTTCACCTTATAATAGCACTTCAAAATTTATAAAGCACTTCATTTACATTTTCTCATCTGATTCTGACAACTCTACATAGACAGTACAGGTATTATTATCTCAATTTTGCAGATACATTCAGGAAAGGAAGTTGGCTAGTTGTGAAGAAAGATAAGGATTAGCAAATGTTTTGTGCTGGTGCCCCCCAAATGCCAAGAGATCTGGAGCAGGAGTTCCTAACCTTTTTTGTGTGTATATCCTGGACCCCATTGGCAGTCTGGGGAGGGCTATAGACTCCCTTCCCAGAATGCTGTTTAAAAAAAATCATCATTAAAGAAAATGCTAAATGTTATTGATAGGTTAATAAAAATAAAAGTGTAATTTTTCCATCCAAGGTCCTGACCCCCTGAAATCTATCCCACAGAACCCTTTGTGGAAGGAGACCATAGATTCCAGTTTTAAATTATCCCTGATCTAAAGGAAGGTTCCCAGTATATTGAATGGAGAAGCTGAAAGGTATTTGTAGAAGAAGAGAGACACTGAAGAGAGACATAGAAGAGAGTTGCACCGAATGAGAAAGGATAAGCAGGTTTCCATCTGTACTGTTGTAGGAAACACCTGAATTGATACAATCCATCCAAATAGAGAAGTAATGTACAGATGAGGAAAGAGAAACTCCGAGGAGTTAAGTATCTTGCCCAAGAGGATGTAACTAGTATGTGTAGTATGTAATATGCATGCTCTCTCGAACATATTTCTCCAGAAAAAAAAGGAATGCCAGAACTGGGAAGTGATTCACCCTTGAATGCAGGGTAAACAACTGAGAAGAGCTGGTAGCTGAACTAAGAACTTGGAATCCCAAACCTAGGCCCAGGGGGAATCCCCCTATTTTATGATGAAAGCTCCATTACCTTTCTGAGGGATGTGTGGTGATGGTAGGGAGTTGGCAAATCCCTCAGCCTAAATATGATGAAGAGTCTAGTTCAAAACTACAGAGAATGAGGAGACTAGGGCTCCCCTCTTGTCTCTGCTACTAGCTGTGTGACCTTGGACAACTCATTTTTCCTCTCTGGCTCTCAATTTCTTCATCTGGAAAAGAGGATTAGCCCCTAGGATCTCTAATATCCCTCCCAGTTCTGAAATCTTATGGTTCTATGGATCATATCTATTTTATCACAAATGGAAAGCTATTATCAGAGGTATCTATCAAACACCAAAAGGCCATATAGGCATTTCCAATGATAGGGGCCCCATCTAAGGCTTTCCCCTTCAGAAAGGAGAGCTGCCTGAGGAGCCCTAGAACCAGCCCCTACTCCTCCCCTCCTCCCAGTTCTACCTGAGGTCCCACAAGTTGCTGCTTCACCCAGGTGTCCACCTAGTCACAGCCAGCTTTGGTGAATGTGTGTGACCCTGACAAAGACAGAGCAAATGTCTATCATTCGATCTTAAAGTGCTTTGAGAGATGGGGGTACCCTTACCACCTCAGAACTTCTGAGACTCCTTAGCTCAACTCACCTGATATCCTGAATATTGAATAGTAGCACCAGTGTTTCTCATACCAGGACCTTTTCTTTACAGGGTGATGCCTCTTTCAAATTGTCACATCTGCATTAGCCCAGGACTCCACCAATCTCATTTAGAAGTTACTCCATTGTCCCTTGCCCACTTTCCAGAGCCTGTCCTAGTTTTGTTTTTTTGGGAGACCTTGGCTCATTTGACTAGGCATGAAATCTCTGAGTCCCAAGTTACTTGGGAAACAAACAGCTGTATCTTTGGGAGTTCCTTCAGACATACTAAAAGGGCTTTAAAGTAGGAATTCTTAACCTTTTTTGTGTGTCCTAGACCACTTCAGAAGTCTGGCTAAACCTATATATCCCCTTCATAATAATGTTTTTAAATAAATAAAATAAAATACATAGTATTACAAAGAGTCCAATTATGTTGTAATAAAGATGCAGTTTTTACCCATCCAAGTTCATAGGTACCCTGTAATCTATCCACAGACCCCTTTGAGGGTCCATGGATTCCAAGTTAAGAGCCCCTATTTTAGAATTTCTGCATATCAATCCTTGCCTTCCCCTAGGGACTCAATACAGGTAGCAAGAAGTAGGACTAAACCTGGGTATTGTGTATATGTGAGGTGGGAAGAGAGAAAAGGGAGAGAGACAGATGAAGGGAGAGAGGAAGAGGGAGAGGAGAGGGAAAAGGAGCAGTAGAGGAAGGGAGAGAGTAAAAGGGAGAGGGAGAGGAGAGAGACTGAGATAGAGAGAAACACACAGGCACACAGAAACCCACACAGAATATGTAACCTGTCCTGTG
>NW_020953010.1:0-25579 GCF_900497805.2 Vombatus ursinus | reverse complement strand
TGAGGCCCATGGTGTTGTTGCCCCCTTGTCAGTATCTCTCTGTCTCTGTCTCTGTCTCTGTCTTTCTCTCTCTCTCTCTCTCTCTCACACACACACACACACACACACAAAGAGAGAGAGAGAGAGAGAGAGAGAGAGAGAGAGAGAGAGAGCTCCTTCGAGCTAAGACTCAAATCCAGGGCCTTCCTCAACATCATGGTCTTTCTTCTAATGGGATCCCGTGGTTACAGGAAATATCGAACACATTTTCCCACTCTCAGTTTACACTGGTCCAGGCCTAGACTACCATCAATTTTTACCTGGGGGTCAATTTTCAGAGCATAGTCTTGAGGACAAGAACATTGATTAGTTGTTTTAACTATTATGCCAGGATCACAGACTCAGGCCAGCCATCTCCCAAATGAATGCCTTTTTTTTCTCCATGGAGAAAAGATGAAATAGAACCTCAATTCTTCCGATTTATTGTGTAGGTTAGGAGCATCATACAGTAGTTTGAATGTATATAATTTAGGAATGTTGATAGAGAAACTGTCCCTTACCTGGACCGGAGGCGCGCTCTCAGCACCTAACACTTGCCTATAAAAGGTGGGATCGCAGCTTCGTAGAGTGTTCTGGAGACTTCCCATTGGGCTTGGAGCACAAGGCTTCTTTAGCAGTAAGTCGCTGCGACGAGAGTCTGTAGTGAGGTATACCTGGTGGTAGAGATGGGGGGACATCAGGCCTCCTCGGACAGCATCCACGTGCAGGGAGGGCCCAGGCGTTCTGTATAGCGAAGTCCCAGAGGAACTGTACAGGTCCCTTGATTTTCTCCATTTGTAAACTCGAAATATGATCACTCCTAGCACGGTGACTGCAAACCCCACGGAGACTAGGATCACAGACAAAAGCAGATAGAAGGTGAGATTTTTATTTTGCTCTTGGGGAGCCGATCCGGATGGGAACTCGACCTTGGCATCGGGGAACACTTCTGTCACTGACACCGTCAGGGTCACGGTAGTGGACAGAGGGGGCTCCCCATTGTCTTTTACCAGGATCTCCAGCTTATGCCATGCTGGGTCAATGTCTTGGACTGGTCGAGTGGTACTGACTTCTCCAGTTCTGAGCCCTACGGTGAAGAGGCTCTGGTTTGAGGCTCCCAGAAGGCTATAGGAAAGCCATGCGTTATGGCCTGCGTCAGCATCCCAGCCTACTACACGAGTAAGCAAGTGGCTAGCACCACTGCCTCGAGGCAGGGTCTGGGTGGAGCTCTGACCAGGCCTCGGGTAAAGGATCTGAGGAGCATTGTCATTTCGGTCCATGACAAACACGTTCACGCTAATGTTGGTGGATAGGGGTGGGCTGCCCCCATCGCTGACATGTGCCGTCAGCTCAAACTCACGCTGATCCTCGTAGTCCAGGGGCACCAAGGCGGACAGGACGCCGCTGTCCGGGTGCAAGGCAAAGTATCGACCCACCAGCCCAGTTTGGTGACCTCGGTCCAGGAGTGAGAAGGATAGACGGGCGTTGTTGGGGGCGTCAGGGTCCCAAATACTCAGGTTCAGGATTGCAATCCCTGCAAGGTTGTTCTCCTCCACGTAGACATCGTACGAGGGCTTTGTGGCTTGTGGAGGGTTATCATTAATGTCAGACACTTGGACTCTAAGTGTAGTGACTGTTGAGAGGGGCGGGGACCCTGCATCTCGGGCTATGATACTGATGTTGTACTCTGGAACAGTTTCACGGTCCAGGGAGGTACTGGTTGTCAAGGTAAAGTAGTTTTTTAGGGAAGAAGTGAGGCTGAAGGGGAGGCCAGATGGAATCTCGCACCTCACCAGGCCATTATCCCCGGAGTCCAGATCAGTCACACTGAGCAAGGCGACCACAGTCCCTGGAAGGGCGTCCTCAGGGACCGGGCTGTACACGGAGGTGACAACGATCTCTGGGGCATTGTCATTCACATCTATGACCTCAACCAACACTTTGCAATGGGCTCCTTCGGGGTTGGGGCCCTTATCTTTCGCCTGGATATAAATCTCATATAGCTTCGTGTCATCGAAGTCAAGCCGCCCTCGTATTGTCAGCATTCCAGTGACGACGTCTAGAGAGAAAAGGTCCCGCACTCGGGCCCTATTGTGACTGCCGAAGGAGTAAATGACTTCTCCGTTTGGTCCTTCGTCCAGATCTGTTGCGTGAACTTGTACCACTGGAGTGCCTGGGGCCGCATCCTCCCGCACACTTGCCCGATAAAGAGAATGATTGAATTGGGGGGTGTTGTCGTTGGCATCAAGCACAGTGATTAAGATGGGGAGACTAGCAGAACGGGCTGGTGTTCCTCCGTCCAAAGCTGTCAGTACCAGCTCAAGGGTCCTCTCATGCTCACGATCTAAGGCTTCTTCTAGCACCAGCTCCGCATACTTGCTGCCATCCTCTCGAGTCTGCACGCTCAGCACAAAGTGTTCATTGGCACTTAGCTCATAGGTTTGTAAAGAGTTAATTCCCACATCTGGATCGTGTGCACTCTCGAGAGGGAAGCGCGCCCCCGGCGCCATGGCCTCACTGATTTCGAGTTTCATTCCATTGGTAGGGAAAGCGGGGTCGTTGTCGTTGACATCCTGAATCACCACCTCCACCCTTTGCAGCTCCAAGGGTTTCTCCATTAGCAGCTCCAAAGTTACAGTGCAAGACGGGAGTGTCCCGCACAACTCCTCCCGGTCCAGTCTCTCGTTCACGAACATCTCTCCCGTCTCCCGATTCACCTCAAAGAACCTCCGGCCAGTTCCGGAGGCCACAAACAGCCTGCGCTCCAACAGACTGCTGAGATCCAAGCCCAGATCGACGACCACGTTGCCCACTCGGAAACCCTTCGCCCTTTCTTCCGGGATCTCATAGCTGATGAGCGCGGAAACGCTGTCCCAGGCGCCAAGCAGAAGCAGGACTCCCACCACTCTCCCAGTGCTGAACCGGCGGCTTCTCCCGGCAGCTGGGACCATCTCAGTCAGTGGCAACTTCTTTAACCTAGTTTGCCCCAGTAGTTCTTCCAGAGAAACTTTCTTTCAGTCGGTCCGCGCTCGGAGGTTTCGGGCTAGAGCGCTCGGCGCAAAGTCGGACATTGCTTTTTCCGCTTTCTGGGAGCCTTTGATTCGCTCGCCGGCTTCTCAGTCTGTGCCTTGTCCCGGGGCACAGTGAGGGGGCGGGGGGGGGGGGGCCGACCGGACCCACAGTGGCCAGATCTCCAGCCTCTTCATTGGCCGACAGCGGCACACACAGTCCCAGCCAATAACTGCACGAGGAATGTGCTCGCGCA
This sequence comes from Vombatus ursinus, assembly GCF_900497805.2. NCBI lineage: Eukaryota > Metazoa > Chordata > Mammalia > Diprotodontia > Vombatidae > Vombatus > Vombatus ursinus. The sequence goes on along the minus strand of NW_020953010.1, from coordinate 22,296 downwards.
GGTTCTACCAGTCGCACTCTTTTCGGCGCGCAAAGAACCTGAGTTTCCTTCCGCTTCTTGCCTATGTTTCCAGGCATTAGAAGCTTACTACTCACCGCCTACGCAAACTATCTGAACCTGAAGAGCCAACTCCCCCGAACTCTGCCGAGTCACAGTAATCCAAACTGAAGCTCCGTTTAATTAAACGTTGGGACCGTTCGTTCTCTGCATTTTCTCCACTAAGAGCAAAGTTTTGCTTAGCGAAACCAAAGTTTCGCGGAGTGAAACCAGTTTCTAGTGAGAATTTCTCGCACTACTATTAAATTTTCGTAGCTTAGATAATGCCTTTAGGCACGAAAACAGTATTCACTACAACGTCTAAGCATTGATACCTGTGTTGCCCGACCGTTCTGGCTCGCGTTGAAGCAAGCCCAGACAAAACTTGTGTATTGGGAATGTTCAGCTAACGTTTCCCTCTGTGGAGACCCTAATGGTCTCTTTCGGCATCAAATCAGATGAGAGGGGCGAACAATTCTGCTTATTTTGCCTCCTTCCAATGAAAGCCAGAAGCTACACCTTGAATTTTTCTCTCAAAAGTGTGTGTGCCTTTGATCTCTCTTACTTTCTAGGAGCCAAAGACCAAGAAGAAAATTTTTTCTGATCTGCCTTTCCCTAAAGCACGCGATCACAAACACTCTCCCCATTAATGATTAGTTTTCCCAAGCAGGAAATCTGAATTTTGGTGTGTCCTAAGGAATTGGTATTGATATCGAGTTAATCTGATATGATATTGTATTGAAAAATGTCGGTGCACTTGCAAATCGATAGCAAAACTCTATGGTTTTCTTGGAGAGAAACAAAGACTTTAGTCGTGATAGGTCCAACAGTCACTGGCCTGTGTCACATCTACTTTTGTATCCTCAAGGGTTCAAGACATAGTAGGTGTTCAATAAATATTTGTTGAAATGATTGAGGTACTATTCATAGAAGGACTCTTGTCAGTTAAGAGGATGTACAGAACAAATTTCTTGTGCAAATCACAGTACTGGGTACAGTATTGAAGTTCCTGAGTCAGATACAACAGATGAGTGTGGGGACTGAAGAGGGGAGCTACTAGTCTTGAAGTCAGAACACTGGGGTTGGATCCTCAGGCTTACACTTTCCTTGTGACACTGGGCAAATATTTTCATTATCTGTAAAATGGGGATAATAGATATTCTGCCTTTAGATTCCAGTTGAAACTCCAACCTCTACAAAGACTTTCCTGACCCCCCTGATCTTAAATTTATCCTGCAAGTATCTTGTTTGTACACAGTTGTTTATATTTGTCTTCTCCAATTAGACTGTGAGCTTTTTGAGAACAGGGATTTTTTGTTGTTGTTTTGTCATTCTTTGTATTTCCAGCACTTAGGACAATGCCTAGCACATAGTAGGTGCTTAATAAATGCTTGATGACTTGATTATGCCTGCTTCAGGGAATTGTTGGGAAGATCAAATTGGGGTAATGGATTGAAAAGTGCTTTGTAATAATAAAGTAATATATTTATAGAATCTCAGTGTTGAGAGGGACCTCAGAGTGCCTCCAGTCCAATCTGAGTTGGAATTGTCCTTGCAACTTCCCTGACAAATAGTTATTCAACTTTCATTTGAAAACCTCCATACGTGGGCATTTCATTACCTACCAAAGCATCTCATTTGGGCAGCTCAAAAAGTTGAGATGTTTTTCCTTAAGTTCCTACATCCACTACATGTAGACCATAACATCTCAGTCTCCACTGTAGTCTATGAGAAATTTGACAGGGAATAGGAAGATGGGGGGAGGAAGGGGAAAAGTTGGCTGGGCCAGATTACATATACATGGTTGAAATCCACAGCAGCAAAGACACTATCTTGAAAGCATTAAAGGATTCCTTAATAAGACATTTTACGGAGGGGAAGGTACCAAGATAATGAAAAAAAAATCATGGGTCATGTTCATATATTCCAAAGGAGATTGAAAAGGCTCCTAGATCATATGCCTACCTTTTTATCTGTCTATCTATCTATCTATCTATCTATCTATCTATCTATCTATCTATCTATCTATCTATATCTATCTATCTATCCATTTTTGGGAATGAACTACACATATTTTGGTGATATCCTTGATGAAAATATGAGAAAGGACCAGGCATTGCCTGCAGAAGAATGTGGCTTTATTGCCATGAAACTGACTGAACAGTGCAGAGAATACAAGCTCTCATCATTTATTATTTGCTGATTACTAAAAAGCATTTGACTCATTAGAACAAAATGTATCTTTGGAGTCTGTCCCCCAAAGAAAAATCTCTAATGCATATGCTAAGATTATGCAAGACACTTGACAAATGAACTAAAAAGATATGTTTAATGCTTGTTTACTAACATCAAATGATGCATGAAACAAAGAGATGTCAGATTGGGTAATGGGGAAAACAAATTGTGGTATGTGTATTTAATGGAATATTATTGAACCATAAGAAATAAACAACCGATAAATTAAGAGAATCATAAGAAGACTTCTATGAACTGATGAAGACAGAAGTAAGCTGAACCAAGAAAATAATATGCATAATAATGACAACAATGTAAAACGAAAGCACAATACAATGGAAGTGTTATTCAATTATAAAGATCAAGCTTGAATCACATAAAAGATGATAAAATGCATTTCCCTTCTTTCATTAGAGAGTTGCAGGACTACAGATATAGAATATTGCATATGCTGACAGACAACACATATGTGTTGAACATATATTGAACTTAAAAAAAACTGTTAAGAAGGGAACCTCTGTGAGTAGAGGGGGCATATATTTAGAAATGGATAGGATATAGAAACAAAAAGTATCATTGAGGATTTAAAAAAATACAACAAATATTCAATTAGATATAATTTTTAAAAAGCAACAAAGAAATGTGTGTTTTCCAAAAGTCCAACTGTCATAAAGGATATCCTAAACAAAGTCTGAGTGTAAGAAACATTCTTTATAAATAATAAGGACCTCCATATGCACCTATTTTCAGGTGATATTGTGTTGTTTGAATCAAGAACCTGAAAATTACAGGGTCTTCACAGTGAGAACCCCCCAAACACCTAACAATCCATATAGGAGAAGCTACATGGACCAAAAAAGTGCCTATTGTTCAAGTAGGTATTTGGATGCCTAGTCCAAATCAATGGGTTAGTTCATCAGGATGTACCTTGAGCAGGCAATGTCAATGGACAATAAATTGGCCCTAATATTGAAGAGAAAGCTGGATTACCTTTTGAAAATGTATAGAGCTTTCTTTTGACACTTCAACCACTCTGGTGCATGCCCTCATCACCTCAGGCCTGGACTCTTCCAATGATCTATTAGTTGGTCTTCCTGCCTTAAGTTTCTCCTCGCCTTAGTACATTCGCCACTCGGCTTTCAAATTGAATTTCCTAAAACCGAGGCCTGACAATATGACCCCCTTCCACCATTCAATAAACTCCAGTGTCTCCCTATTATCCTGAAGATCAAATATAAAATCTTCTGTTTGATTTTTAAAGCCCTTTATAACCAAGCCTAGAGTCAGTAAGACCAGAGCCTCAGACACCTACTGTTCGACCCTGGGAAAGTCACTTAACCCTTTTTGGCTCAGTTTCCTCATCTGTAAAATGAGATGGAGAAGGAAATAGCAAATTGCTCCAGTATCTTTGCCAAGAAAGCCCCCAAAAGGGGTCACAAAGAGTCAGACAGGGCTGAAAATGACTGGACAATAATAACAAAAATAACCTGGCCCCTACCTTTCTAGTCTTCTTGCACCTAATTTTTCTCCATGCATTTTGTGATCTGGTGATACTGGCCTCCTTGCTGTTCTTTTAACACAACACTTGATCTCATGATTCAGAACATTTTTACTGGCTGTCCCCTACTCCTAGAACACTCTCCCTCTTCATCTCCACTTCCTGACTTACCTGGTTTCCTTCAAGTCTGTTAAAGTTTCACATTCTGCAAGAACTCAGAGCTACTCCATTTTGAGAATCACTCCATTTTGTTCACACATATATATCTATACTCTCTCATTAATTCTTGCAAGGCAAGTAACTGAAATCAGAATGTGCCATGGTATTCTGTTATGTAATTTATTTGTTGTTGTTGTTGTTAATAGTATTTTATTTTTTCCAATTACCTGTAAAGATAGTTTTCAACATTCATTTTTATAATATTTTGAGTTCCAAATTTTCCCCACCCTCCTCAAGATGGCAAGCAAACTGATATAGGTTACACATGTTGTGCAACCTATTCTGAGAGACAGCCTAGCCCTCCAAAATCCTGTTGTGTAGAAACCCCTAACTCAGAAACTGGGAAAACTGTTATTGCACCAGATCAGCCTCAAGCCCTTGCTACAGGAACCTTGGCTAATCAACTTTTGCCTTATCCCCTACCCTGTTCCCCACTCCTTGAACCCTATATAAACTTTAGGTACTGTTCATTTGGGGAGTCTTTGCCTCTCCAGGTTGAGACTCATCTACTAGCAAACTCAATAAACCCTAGTTGGTCCAGATTATCTTCCTGGGTCAATCTATTGTTCCATTTTCCAACATCAACAAAGCCTTTCCCTGTCCTCCTTAAACTTAGTGCCTTTTCTCTGAGACTACTCTGAATTTGTAATTTATATATCTTGTTTGTGCATAGTTGTATTCATGTTGTCTCCCCTATTAGCTGGTGAAGTCTTAGAGACCAGAAACTTTCTTTCTTTCTTCATATCCCCAGCACTTAACAGTGCCTAGAATGTAGTAGTTGCTTAATAAATGTTTTTTGATTGATTGACTGATTTCCCAATTTGCTCTCAGTGCAAATCTTTTAGCATAAAATATTCTCCTAGTGCTTCTCTATTGTTGTGAATCTGGGAACACTAAAATCTCTGAAGAATAGAAGTTGCAGGTGTTCCAAAGAGAAATGAAGAGACATATACATGGTGCAGATAAGTAGACTGCTGCATATTTCCAAAGATGTTATATGCATAAGGAGCAGCATAAAGGATATCATCAAGAAAATGTATTGTGCAATAAAAGAAGAGGGCAGGTAACAAGAGGTCCCCTATGGACTGTTGGATACTTTAAACTGGTTGTCTCATAGGCATCTCCCACTTAACATGTCTAAAATAGGAATCATTATTTTGCCCCTCAAACTTAGCCCTTTTCATTACTTTCTTATTTCTATAAAGAAAAACAACAGTATTTCCAGTAACCCAGGTTCATAACCCCTTTAGTTCATAATGAAAATTCTCACCTTCCCTCACCCCACATAGCAATCAGGTGCCACATCTTGTCATTTCTACCTTTATGTTGCCTCTCATATCTGTCCTTGTCTCTCCACTCACATGGCCTAGTTCAAGTCTTCATTACCTTTCCCCTGGACTATTTATTGTAATGCCTCTAAATTGATCTCCTTGACCATTTATCAATTAGGGAATGGCTGAACAAGTTGTGGCATATGAATATAATAGAATAGTATTGTGCTATAAGAAATGACAAGCAGGTGGATTTCAGAAAAACCTGGAAAGACTTCCATGAACTGATGCTGAGTGAAGTGAGCAGAACCAGGAAAGCATTGTACCCAGTATCAGCACCATTGTGAGATGATCAACCATCACAGACTTAGCTCTTCTCACCAATACAACAATCCAAGACAATTCCAAAAGACTCATGATAGAAAATGCTATCCACTTACAGAGGAAGAACTATGGAGTCTGAAGGCAGATTGAAGCATACTATTTTCATTTTCTTTGTTTTTTTCATAGCTTTTAAATATTTGTTCTGTTTCTTCTTATATAACATGACTGATATGGAAATATGTTTTACATAATTGCACATATACAACCTATATTAAATTGCTTACTATCTTAAGGAAGAGGGAAGGGAAGGAGGGGGGAGAAAATTTGGAACTAAAATTTTTATTAAAAAGGTTAAAAATTGTCTTTACATGTTATTGTAAAAAATAAAATGCCATTTAAAAGAAAAAAAATGATCTCCTTGACTCCAGTCTCTCCCCTCTCTGATTTATCCTCCAGACAGTAAACAAAGTAATATTCCTAAAGCAAAGGCTTTCCACCATATGACTTATCTGTTCAATAAAGTCCACTGGCCCCTTATCACCTCTGGAATAAAATACAAACTTCTTTGTTTGGCATTCAAAACCTTTCACATCCTGTCTTCAAACTACCTTTCTTGGTTATTTAAAAACATTACTTCCTTTCATCCTCTCTATATTCCACACTCACTGGCCTTTTTTGCTATTCCTCTCACATGTCATTCCATCTCCATTTCCATGGCTGAAATGTTCCCTTACCTGTTTTAGAATCATTACCTTTCTTCAAAGTTCAGTTCTTCAGTTCAACATGACTCCCTATATCAGACTTTTCCTCAATCCTGAACTGCTAGTGTGTCTCCTCAAAAACCATCTTGTCTTTGTTATACATATTTATATATGACTCCAATGGAACAAAAGTTTCTCAAGGGAAAAGACTGTTTAATGTATGTAAGATATAGAAAGTGCTTTACAAACCTTAAAATATTAGCTACTATTATTGTCTTTATATCCCAACACCTACCATAGTCCTGGTTCATAGTAAAGGGTTTAATAAATGACTGTTAATGTATTGATTTAGGGTTGGGGATACTCAACTTTTTTCTTTGTATAACTGCTTCATTGGTACCTGTGAATTGTAAAAACAACAACAAATCTACATGAAGGAAGTGTACAGCACATGAAGCAGATTTTTTGTGGAAGATCTATGAAAGAAGATGGACAAAAGTTGTACAGGCTGAAGAAGCTTTTGTCAGTTTGCAACATCAATCAGTCAATAAAAATTCATTAAGGACCTACTATGTGCCGGGCACTTTGCTAAGCACTGCATATACAAAGAAAGGCAAAAGACAGTCCCTGACCTGGAAGAGCTCACAATTTAATGGGGGAGACAATGGGCAAACAATTCTGTACAAATAAGTTGACTCAGGTGTGTCTGACTCTTCATGACCTCTTTTTGGGGTATTCTTGGCAAAGACTAGTATGGTTTGCCATTTCCTTCTTTAGCTCATTTTAAAGATGAGGAAACAGAGTTAAGTGACTTTCTCAGAGTCACACAGCTAATAAGTGTCTGAGGTCAGATCTGAACTCATGAAGATGAGTCTTTGTGACTTCAGGCCTGGCACTCCATCCACTGTGCCACCTAGCTGTCCATAACACAATCAAGCTATATACAGGAGAAATAGGAAATAATTGCCAAAGGGAAAGGATGAGGAAAGATTTTCTGTAGAAAGTGTGATTTTAGATGGGATTTGAAGGAAGCCAGGGAAGCCAGGAGGTGGAGATGAGGAGGATAGAATTCCAGGCATGAGGGACAACCAGTGAAAATGATTGGAGATGGAGTATTGTGTTCAAGGGACAAGAAAGAGGCTGTCACTGGATTAAAGACTACGTATAAAGTGTAAGAACACTGGAAAGGTGTGTGTAGAAAGGCGTGGGGGGGGGTCAGGTTATGAAGAACTTTAAAAGTCAAACAGAGGGTTTTATATTTGAACCTGGAGGTTATGATAGGGAGCTAGTGGAGTTTGTTGAGAGGGGTGTGGGCTGACATTATCAGACCTAGGCTTTAGAAAAATCACTCTGACAACTGAGTGATGGATAGATTGAAGTAGGGAGAGATTTGTGGTACACAGACTAGCCAGCTATTGCAATAGTCCAGGTTGAGGTGATAAGGGCCTCTACCAGGGTGGTAGTGTATTCAAAAGATGTTACAAAGGTAAAATCTACAGGTCTTGGCAAAAAAAAAAAAAAGGATATGAGGGAGTGATATAGTGAGGAGTTGAGGATAACACCTAGATTGTTAGCCTGGAGGCCTAGGAGGATGATGATGCCCTGCACAGTAATAGGGAAGTTTGGAAGGGGAAGAGTTTGGCAGCAAAGATAATGAGTTCATTTTTGTAGTTTAAGATGTATAAAGGATGTCAAATTCCAGATGTCTAATAGGCAGCTGGATATATGAGACAGGGTCAGCAGAAAAGTTAGGGATGAATAGGTAGATTTAAGAATCATCAGAATAAAAATTTAAGAATCATCAGAATAAAGGTTATAATTGAATTCATGGGAGCTGATGAGATCCCTAAGTGAAATAGTTTAGCGGGAAAAGAGAAGAGAGCTTAGGACAGAGGCCTATGGAACATCAACAGTTAGTAGGTGTGACCTGGACGTAGATCCAGCAAAGGAGAAAGGATAGAGTAATGTCCAAGAAACTTAGAAGAGAGTATCAAGGAGAAGAGAGTGATCCATAATGTCAAAGGCTGAAGAGACATCTAGAAGCATGAAAATTGAGAAAAGGCTGCTGGACTTGGCAATTAAGAGATCATTGGTGACTTTGGAGAGAGCAATTTTCAGTTGAATGATGAGGTTGGAAAGTAGACTGTAGGGAGTTAAGAAAACAATGAGAGAGAAAAGAAAGCGGACACATCATTGGTAGATGGTCTTCTAAATAAAGGAGCTTAATCATAAAGAGCAGAAGAGATATGGGATGATACTTGGCAGGGGTGGATGGATCAAGTGAGGGTTTTTTGAAGGTGGGAGAGAAAGGAGTATACTTGTAGGTAGGTAGTAGGGAAGCAGCTACTAGATAGGGAGAGATTGAAGATAAGTAAGACAGTGGGGGTGATTCAGGGGGCAATCTGCTGGAGGAGATAGGAAGGAATTGGATCACTTATTCATGTAGAGAGATTTGCCTTGGCAAGGAACAGGGCTGCCTCATTGTGTGGGACAGAGGTGAAGGAGGACATAGTGGCAAATAGAAGACATCTGAGTGATATGAAATAAGGAACAGGATAGAAGAGGTAGCTCTTTGCAAATAGCCTCAGTTTTTTCAGTAAAATATAAGGCAAGGGTCTCAATTGAGAAAGGTGTAGAAGTCCACTGAAGAGGGTTGAAAAGATTTGGGAAAGGTGAATGGAATAGTGAATTCATCAGGAAAGTATAAAACAATTGCTTTGCAGCAATGAGGGCTCAGTTGAGTTTATGTAAAATAAATTTGCAGAGGACTCAGAGTTGCATGATTTTCTCCACCTTCATTCAGCAGCACATGCATAGTAACAAATTAAGTGGAAGATAGGAATGATCCAATATGTTGTGGTTTGTCGTTTATTCTTTTTTTTTCCTGAGTCAATCAGGGTTAAGTGACTTGCCCAGGGTCACACAGCTAGTAGGTGTCAAATGTCTGAGACCAGATTTGAACTCAAGTCCTCCTGACTCCAAGGCCTGAGTTCTATCCACTGCACCACCTAGCTGCCCTTTGTCCTTCGTTCTTGAAGAGGACCATGACATCAGGAAGATGATGCCATGACTTGCAAGTGAATTTGATTTAAGTGAGAGAGGGCTGTGCAAGGTCACCAGCCTCACTTTCTCCTCTGGAGCCATCTGGGTCCATTGACAAGATATAGATCAGACTAACTGGAGATGGACTCCAATCCAAGGTGTAGACTTCAAGGCAAGATCTGTGATAAGGGTCTCAAGAGTAGAGGGCAGTGTGAAGTTGAACTGATTCACCAAGGGATCAAGATGTGGAAAGGAGAAGAGTATAGGTAAGTGCAGAGGTGATGATCTAGTAGAGAACTGAGGGTTGAGGGACTGGAGGTCATAGAGTAGATTAAGACCAGGTTAGGTTTTAGAAGACAGAGAAAGAGATGAAATGCCAATAGATTGTGATTGGATAAGGTTTCATGAACATGGAAGTAATGCATTTGTGGATGATGGCAAAAATCAAGCATATTTGTGTGTAGCTGAGGTGGGGTGGAAGAGTAGGTCATAAGAAATTAGTAAGCTGGGGCAGCTAGATGGTGCAGTGATAGAGCACCAGCCCTGGAGTCAGGAGGACCTGAGTTCAAAGCTGGCCTCAGACACATGATACTCACAAGCTGTGTGACCCTGGGCAAGTCACTTAACCCCAATTGCCTCAAAAAAAAAAAGAAATTAGTAAGTTGTATTTAAGTTTCAGTAATTAAAAAAAAGAAATGAGTAAGTTGAGGGACTGATACTGATGTGACAACACCCACATTAATGAACTCTTGAATCCACTAAAGTATTAAGACAAAATCTGCTTCTCTATATTCTCCACTCAATGTTCATAGTTCTGCCTTCTGAGGTCCTGGAGAACAAAACTAATTCTTTTCCTTCTGACAGTCCTTCAAATACCTGAAGGCACCTATCATGAACCCCCTAAGTCTTCTTTTCAGGCTAACCATCCCCAGCTAATTCAACTGATCTGGGAACAGCATGGTCTCCAGTCACCCTTCTCAGTACAAGTTTCATCTTATCTGTCTTCCTAAAAAGGTATATTTATCCACAATACAAATAAGAACTTTCTTTTTATCTTGCACTGCACTATGAGTTAGCCCAAATAGTATTCAGTTCTCCCTCAGAAGCTGCTCTGAACTATGGGTACATTCCATGTAATAAGGAAGACAAGGGTCTCAAGTAATTCATCTTGATGTCCAATATCTTTTTACCTATAATTTTCAACTTCTTTGTTGTCTCTCATTCAACAAGCATTAATTAGGTACTTACTATATGACAAGTATGGTGCAAAACACTGGGGATACAAAGAAAGGCAAGACAGTCACCATACTGAAAAAGTTCACAGTCTCATGAGGGAGATAGCATGCAAACAACTATATATAAATAAGAGATATATAGGAGAAATTGGAGAAATCAACAGAGGGAAAACATTGACATTAAGACGGATCAGGGAAAGGCTTCTTGTAAAAGGTGGGATTTTAGCTGGGACTCTGAAGGAAATCAGAGAAGTCAGGAGGTAGAGATGTGGAAGGAGAGAATTCTAGACATGAAGGACATGCCATTGAAAATTCTCTGAGTTGGAGATGGAGTGTTGTATTTAAGAGACCTCAAGGAGGCCAGTGTCACTGAATCACAGAATACATGGAGGGAAGTAAGTTGTAAGAAGACTGGAAGGGTAGGTAGGAGTCAGGTCATAATGGGCTTTATAAGGGTGGTGGCAATGCCAGATGTTGGGAAGATAATATTAACAGGACTTGGCAATAGATTGAATATGGGATGTGAGAGACTGAGAAGTTGTGAGCCTTGGTGACTGGGAGAAGGGTGGTGCTCTTTACAATAATAGGGCAGTTTAGAAGACAGGAGTGTTTAGGGGGAGAGATAGTGAGTTCAGTTTTGGAGTTTAAGAAGTCTATGAGACATCCAGTTACAGATGACCAATGGGTATTTGAAGATACAAGTCTGGAGACAAAGAGAGAGGTTAGGGCCGGCTAAGTAGATTTGAGAAGCATCAGTATAGTGAGGATAACACAATCCATGGTAATGATACAACTTATTGAAATAGTATAGAAGGAAAAAAGAAGAGAGTCCTGGACAGAGGCCTGTGGGACACCATATATCCACAGTCGACATGCCCTGAATGGTGATCCAGCAAAAAAGACTAAGAAGGAATAGTCAGATAGGGAAAAGGAGAACCAGGAGAGAGTGATGTTCTAAAAACCTAGAGAGAAGAGAGTATCAAAGAGAAGAGGTTGATGGACAGTGTCAAGACCACAGAGAGGTCAAGAAGTATGAAGTTTGAGAAAAGTCCACCATATTTGACAATTAAGAGATCATTGGTAACTTTAGAGAGAACAGTTTCAGTTGAATGGTAAGGTTAAAAGCCAGACTGTAGAGAGTTAAGAAGAGAATGAGAGGAAAGGAAGTGGAGGCATTGATCATAGATGGACTTATCAAGGAATTTAGCCACAAAAGTCAGGAGAGATATGGGATGATGGTAGGAATAGACAGATCCAGTGAGGGCTTTTGTTTTGTTTTGTTTTGGTTTGGTTTGGTTTGGTTTGGTTTTTTTGAGGATGGGGGAGACATCAACATGTTTGTAGGCAATAGGGAAAAGTCAGTGGACAGAGAAACTGAAGATTAGTGAAGGAGTAGAAGTGATAGAGGGGACAATCTACTAGAGAAGATGGGATGGAATAGGATCACTGGTGCATGCAGAGGGGTTGGTCTTGGCAAGGAGAAGGGCCACCATGTAAGACAGGAGTGAAGGGGGAGACAGTGGCAGCTCTCATCTGAGTGATGGGAGATAAGGAACAGGGTAGAAAAGGGAGCTCTTTGAAAATGGCCTTGTCTTTTTCAGTGAAATATATGGCAGGGTTGTCAGCTGAGAAGATGGGGGTAGTGGGAACCATGGCAAGCTTGAGGAGAGTCTAAATAGTTTGGAAAAACTGCTCTGGTGAATATGATGGTGAATTCATTAGGAGGTGTAAAAGGATTGCCTTGTATCAGTGAGGGCCTAGAGGAGGTTATGCAACATAAATTTGTCATAGACCCATTCTTCACAGTTTCATAACTTCACTTTCAGGCATATTTCCAAACTTCCTGATTTATCACAGAAATTAGACTCACTGGATTTCCAATCCTGATTATTAGTCAGGTAGACTCAGAAAGAAGACAAGTGTTAGATCATAAAGCCAACATTCCTTCCCTATGACTGTAGAGTACAATACCATCCTCCCAGTCCCTGGGGCTTGAAACCTAGGAGCCATCCTGGATTCTTCACTTTCCTTTACCTCCCGAACCCCCTTCCCTCTGTTGACTCCATACCCAATCTATTGCCAAGGTCCTCTGATTTCACCTTTGCAACATCTCTCCTATACACTCCCTTCTCTTCCTCTGACACTGTCACCACTCCAGTAGAGGACCTCATGCCTGGATTATTGCAAAAGCATCCTGGAAGTCTGCCTGTTCAAGTCTCTCTCTGCTCCAATCCATCCTCCATTCAGTCACTAAACCGATTTTCCTAAAACATGATCCAATCATGTCCCTCTCCTACTCAATAAATTTCAGTGGCTCCCTATTGTCTCCAGGATCAAAAACAAAATGCTCCATTTGGCATTCAAGGCCCTTTATAACCTACCCCACTCCCACCTTTTCAGTTTCTTTACACCTTACTCCCCCATATTTACTCTTTGATTCAGTGACACTGGCCTCCTGGCCATTCCACAATGACAACCACAACAACAACAACATCTCCTAGCTCTGGACATTTGCTGTGACTTCTCCTTGTCTAGAATGCTCTCCCTCCTACATTTCACCTACTGACCTCTCTTCCTTTAAGTCCCAACTAAAATCTCATCTGTTTTGAGAAACCTTCCCTAATCTCTCTTAATTCTAGTGCTTTCCCTTTGTTAAACATATCCTATTTATCCTGTATACGGTTTGCTTTGTATATATTAGTTTGCATGTCTCCTCCATTAGATTGTAATCTCCTTAAGGGTAGGGGCTATGTTTCACCTCTTTTTATATCCCTGGCACTTAGCACAGCTCCCTGTGCTTAATAAATATTTATTGATTGATTCAGAAAAGTGGGTAGTTTAATGTAGCATTCTTAGGATCACAGGGTCATGGAATCTCAAGCTGGAAGTTGGGATATCATCTCCTCCAATCCTTTCTTTTTACATGTAAGAAAATTTAAGTTCAGAAAAAAGAATTAACTTATCCAAAAATCATGCCTTTAAGTAACACAGCTGGGATTTCATTCCTGGTCCTCTAATTCCAAACCCAAGGTTCTTTCTATATAATACACATTCATAGAATTCAGATTCAGAGCTGGGAAAACCCTTAGAGGTCATCTGGTCCAACTATTCAGCTCTATAGATAAGGAAACTGACACCAAGAAAGGTTCAATATCTTGCCTAGAGTCACAGAGGAAATTAGTAATAGAGCTGGGAGTCAAACCCAGGCCCTTTGACTCCAACTCCATTCCTTCCGTTCCATATTACACAACTCATAATTCAGTATTTAGGATAAAAGACAAAAGAGTTTGATGTTAATTTCTCTCCAATAATATCTAAGAAGTCCCATCATTCCACTTTGAGACCCCTAGTGGTATTAAACCAGTGAAATTTTGTTCAGTGGCACCATATTCACAGAGTATGTAGGGGACCTCAGATATATTTAACATGACCATACAATTCCTCTCCATGCCTTAGGAGAAAATGAGATCCTGATGGAAGCAACAGTCACTCTTGAAAGTCATCACTAAGTCTACTGAAGCAGTAATTTGGCTTAATGAACTGCAAGAATAAATGCGGCTCCCAGAAATCCATTTTTGGTGAACAAACTGAACTATGGCTATGCAATATGTTTGACTTGGTTTGCAATGGCCTATATATATATAGGGGGAAATGGAAGTGCTGGTGAACTAGATCAGTCCCTGCTGGACCTATTACTGCCTAAAGCCTTAATCCTTAAAATTCATTTCCAGTATGTCACTAATGTGCAGAAAAAAAATCTATTTAACGTGATATCAAGAGATTGAAAAATGGGGGTGGGGATGATGGAGGAAGGATTAATACGTAATCTTTCTAAAAATCCATATTAAGCAGTAAGCCTGTAATTCAGTGATTGAATTTTAATCTCCCATATTTGAGTGGTCAACTTTGTCAGATTACTTGGAGTTAAAATATTGTAAAAGCAGACAACTCACCAACATATTCTTGATTTGCTACCTTTGGTCCACAAAAACATATCAACCAAACATATACCTATTTACAATAATTTTTTTTAACTTGTAAGAATGGGATAATCCAAGCACCTATATATTATGAATAACTAGATTAATGTTCCTTTCCTATGCCATAAGGGAAGGAGGGGAAGGGAAAGGGAATAAGCATTTATATAGCATCTACTATGTGCTAGGCACTCTGCTAAGTGCTTTACAAATATTATCTTGTTTTATCCTCACAACAACCTTGCAAGATAGTTGTAATTATTATTTCCATTTTACAGTTGAAAAAATTGAAGCAGTGCAGGGTCACACAGCTAATGAGTATCTGAAGCTGGATTTGAATTCAGGTCTTTTTGATTTCTGGCCCTGTGCTCCATCCACTGCACCACCTAGATGCCTCAAGAACACACACAGACACATTCACACCCATATATGTATGTGTACAAATATACATATACACATATGTGTATTATAACTATAGGTATCCAAACATGTATGCATATGTGTATATAAAATAGGATATATTCTGTATGTACATGCATATGTGTCTATATTTCTATTTGTGTGTATATATATATACACAATATATCGTATATTGCTTGCTTGCTGTTTGTCCTTTGTGCTCGAAGGACATGCAAGTGAATTGGATTTAAGTGAGGCAGGGCTGTGCAAAGTCACCGGCCTCACTTTCTCCTCCAGAGTCATCCGGGTCCAGTGGCCAGATATGGATCAGGACAACTGAAGATGGCCCAGGATGCAGTGAGGGGACCCTGACCTTTTCAAGCTAAGGTCTTTAACAGGTCCCAGTTTGACTGAGGCAACATAAACATATACATACATGCCTCCAGGATAAAATACAGAATGTTCTGTTTGGCTTTCAAAGTCTTTTATAACCTAGCTCCCTCCTACTTTCCCACTCTTCTCGCACTTTACTCCTCAACATATTCTCTAGTGATAAACATTCTCACATTCAGTAATATACTTTCACAATCAGTTTATCTTGATTCAGTACTCACACATATATGTATGTGTGTATACATGTACATGTACACATATATACATACTCATAAATGTGCACATACAAAAATACACATATACATGCAGAGGCCTGAGGCATGTAGAGGCTGAGTGAGTGATTTTCCAAGGGTCGAACAGCTAATAAGTAACAGAGGCAGGGTTTAAATTCAACTAACAATTAATGTACACATTGAAAGGCTTAATTTTCCTGAACCTTTGAAGCTCATGTGAATCTCAGATCTTGATACGAAAACATTTATGAAAATAAGATTTTTTTTTTAAATCGGGGAACCCTGAACTCCAGAACTGGTTGGTGATTGAACAAAGTACCATATTTTCATAGGAAAAAGCCAGACAATGCAATAAACCTACATTAGAAACTGAGGCATCTAGGTAGCATAGTGGCTAGAGTTTAGGACTTGAGTCAGGAAGATCTCCATTCAAATCCTCCTTCAGACCACTTACTACTTGTGTGACCCTAGACAAGTGGTTTAACTTCTCTCAGCCCAATATGGATAATAATAGCAACTATCTCACCAGGGTGTTATAAGGAACAAATGTGGTAACAACATATATAAATGCTTTGCAAACCTTACAGTGATATATAAATGATAGTTATTTTTCTTTTTTTCTTTAGTATTTTATTTATCATTGTTATTATTATTAACAACAGGAGAACCTTAGAGTTAAAAGACATGGGAGAATCACGAATCCCAAAACTGTTTGGTGATTATTGAGAAACTGGTCATTGTCTTGTTATGGCCTAGCCTACATTGGTGAAAATTTGGGAAATGTACTAGGTGGTCATTGTAAGTGCAGGTCTCTCATCAAGAAGGGGACCCAGCCTTGAATCAGGAAATGCTGTGGCAAGGAAAGGCTAAATTTTTGTCCTCCCACCTCCTGCCTACATGGCAAGCATCAGAACTGAGGCCCTGAGGGAACAAAATTGGAAAAGCCTCTTCCAGGCCTAGGCTAAGGGATCCTCTGCTTCTTCTAAAAGAAACTGAAGGTGGGAGAAGAGAGAACTAATTAACCTTGACTTTCAATAACTCCCTGATTATAAGGGGTTGTGTTCCCTAAGCTATCAAACACAGCTATCAAAATTTATTTTTAAAATCACTGTCTACTTACTTTAGGTTTATTTTAGTCCCTGGCTTACAGAATCTTGAAACTATCACACACCTAGAGGGACTCTCTGACTTCTCTCTAAAACAATAAGCCCAAAAGTAAAACTAAATTTGGCTAGTTTAAAATCTAGAATTTGGCTAGTATTGCTACATAGGAATAGAGATTGGAGTTGTGATTTCATTGGTATGGAAATTCCTGGATGAGGAAACTCCTACCAATGCAGGTGAACAATGCAAAGTTTAAATGATTTGCCTAGGGTCATACAGTATGGAGATTATATATACAGCAGGTCTTGAACTCAGGTCTTGCTGACTCTAGCTCTAATTCCACTATACACACACACAAACACACACACATACATACAAAACACACATACATATGTACATACATACACATACATGTGTGTATGTATCTCCACTATAATGGTTCTCTAAATTGTTGCTGAAAGAGAAGTGGTATTTTTCATTCTAATTTAGCTATGGAACATACATGATCCTATTCCTTCAGCTTTACCAGTGTATATGATAACATTGAGCAGAATTCAGCAAAGGGCAATCTGAACTTCAGGTCACTTCCAGAATTCAAGTCCATTTACTATAAAAACTCAGTTAAAATAGACCACCTTTACCATACAAAAGAGCACTGTTTCTGGAGTCAGTGGACCAGAGTTCAAATCCTGCTTCTGATACCTTTGTGACCTTGGGAAAATCATGTAACCTCTGAGCCTCAGTATTTTCATTTGCAAAATGAGGGGGTTGAAGTGAATGAGCTCTGAATCTATGATTCTTTAATATAAAATTTAAAACTTCTGATAATAGTAATTATTCTAATTTCTGAGGTGCACCTCTTAGAATTCCAGTCAACCAGCACTTATTAAGTACTTACCATGTGCTAGGTTCAGGGGGTTACAAAGTTAGAAATGAAATAGTCCTGCCCTCAAGGAACTTCTATCTTCTGGGAATCTTACATGCCACTTCTATGAAATTGCATGGGGCATAAATTGCCGACCATGAAAGCTATTACTATATTCTAATTCATGACACCTTTATTTCATACAAATGTGTTTTATTTCCATTATGGTAATGAAGAGGGAGAAAAAATGAACTGAACTTCTCTATGTTTTAAAAGGTGCATAAATGGATATTTATACAGATCTTAAGGTTACAGACTGTTTTCACATATATTATTTCACTTGCTCTTATAAGGGCAGAATCTCTTCATCACAGTACTGAGAAGCACATTTCCAGTTTGAATATAAATATAATCCTCTCCCCTCCACCAAAGTCCATAATTATTCTTACAGGTTTGGGAAAATTGTCCAGAACTTTAACAATTAACAGTTACAGGCTTCATCACTAGGACCATTCCAGCAAAGTTTACATTGTCTTCTCAGTAGAAGAAAAAACTTTATTTGGCCATTATTTGAACTAGAACATGTTTTTAAAGGTTAGTTGTCCATCAAATTCCTTAGTAGTCAGAGATGGGGATTATACTAATGGGTCTGGCAGGAGCCACTAGCAGCAGATGAAAACTAGGGAAGCTATTGGTTGCTATGGTGACAATGGCAGAGTTGTGACAGCTCTGTGGAGAAGAGTTGGAGGAAAGGCCACTGTACTGGCAAAAACATCTATTGTCCTGATAGATCAATTTTTTTTAATCCAACCCAGAAAAGGGGGGTGGCTGCAAAATAGGGTATATGGAGTCTAAGCTTAGTGGAGGAAAAATGTGAGGAACTCTAGATTAGTTGATGTTATAGGAAAAAAATAAACAAAAGAAAGAAGAGTGTCACCTATAAATTCTTGATCAGGATGTTGTAAATTATTTGGAAATACAATGGAAACACTCTTGGGATTTAGCCATATGCTTTAAAATGGATGCAAGAGAATGGGAAGCATTTATTTTTAGATGTTTCTCCATTTTAAAATATAACAACTTTAACCAGAGACTATCAGGTGAAACGTTTAAACCCACATTCAGATGTAATATAAAAATAGATTCAAGTGGAAGGCCATTGAAATGTAAAAATAAAAATACTTGGTAAAATTGTGAACAAGATGGTTTTAGAACTAGATGAAATTGGGCTGCAGGAATTCTCAGGGGTGGGGAAAAGGTGGTGAAGTGGGAATAGATTTCAATTTACTCTCAGTTCCCATGAGACTACAAGGTGTATCTTGAAAGAAAAAAGGGAAATACATAGGAGAGGAAGGAGATAAAGAATTCAGCCCAGCCACAGTCTCAATAATACCTATGCAAAGATAAGTTGAGAATCCTATAAAGTATTATCAACTTGGGGAATGAATATCAGAGTAAATAACCAGAGTGGCATAGTCTGACTCTAGTGACTAGTCAGATTCAAAATTTTCCTCTGCTGTCAAAGCTCTTCCCTGACTGTCTTAGCTGAAAATATCTCCTTCTACACATTTCCAACAGTACTTTTGCCTCATCTCATTCTCTCTCATATTTTATTATAATTCTCTGCTTGACTATTAGACTGTAAGAATTTTGATAGCAGGGCCCGTGTATCACCAGCACTAGCAAATTTTTAATAGAATCAGAAGCTCTCCCAGACTATGGGGTGCAGAGAAAGTGACAATCTGTACTATTGGAGGAAGTTTCTCACCAGGAGTTGCTTTCACTTAAAAAAATAATAAAAACAACAGTAGCTAACATTCATGTAATGTTTTAAAGTGCTTTACATATGTTAATTCATTTGATCCTCACAACAACCCTTTAAGGTAGGTTCTATTATTATCCCCAGTGTACAGATGAGGAAACTGACCTGAGAGAATTTAAGTAACTTGCCTAGGGTCACATAGCTACTAAGTATCTAAGGAAGGATTTGAACTCAAGTCTTCCTGACTCTTATGTACACACACACACACACACACACACACACACACACACACACACACAGAGATGGACAGATATAGACAGATATGAATACAGATAGATATAGACAGATAGATAGATAGATCTCCTTCACCAGCTAAACAAGTGGTAAGTGATAAAATCCACATAATCTATTGTTATATTCAGAAAAGTATATTCATAGGATCATTTAGCTGATCACAGACAAAGAACTGGGAGAGACCTTAAAGGTGTTGTATATTTACATACCAGAAAGCTGAGACTCTGAGATTAGAGGCAGAAGACCAACCTGGGAGAATGGTCTAGACTTTAGGGGTTATTAAATTGGAGTTTATGCATTTATTTTTAAAAATAAATTTTAATAACTGTGCTTCAATGTAATTGGTTTCCTTTGTAATCCTGTTTGTTTTGTTTTACACATTTAAAAACTAATTATTCTGAGAAGAGAACATAGGCATTACTATACTGTTAAAGGGGTCCAAAGGTTAAGAACCCCTGGCCTAAAGAGAAGAAAATCCTTAAAATTTTATTTCTTAAGAGTTCACCAAAAGGGACATTAGGTTCATTTTCAGAATATTTCCCTGTAGCCCAGTGGTTTTCAAAATATGGCCCAGGAATCCCTGGAAATCCCGGAACCTTTTCAGGGGCGTCACAAAGCCAGAACTATTTTATAAGACTAAGATGTTTTCATTTCTAATTTGATAAATAATACAAATAGAAATAACTCACATAAACAAAAGCTCTTGTTGGGGGAGGGGGAGTACTTAATAAAACCAAAATGTTTTGAACTCCTACTGCAGTCGAAGAAGCTTTACTCTTTCCCTTTCTATCTCACCAGAGACTAGTCCAGTACAACAATGTACAACATACACACAAAGATAAAATAAAGGGCAAGAGTAGGATTTATTGTGTAAAAAATCAGAGGTAGTAATCATGATATCAAAGTTAAAGCTAAAATAGATTTAATCAAAAGAGAAAAATAAGGAAACTACACTATGTGTCAGCAATATTATTCAATATTGTTTTTAGACCATTTAAAATAGTTAAACAGCATAGAATATCTGAGAGTATATCTGCTAAAACTGACACAGGAACTATATGATCATGAACATAAAGCACTTTTTATACAAATAAAGTCAGATCTAAATAATTGAATATAATTTTAAATATAATTTTTAAAATTACTATTTTACCTAACTAATCTATTTATTCAATGCCATCCCAATTAAATTACAAAAAAAAAATCTTGCTGAGTTAGAAAAAATAATAACAAAGTTCATTTGGAAGAACAAAAGGTCAGGAATTTCAAAGAAACCAGGGAAAAAAAGATGTAAAGGAAGCAGATTCAGCAGTATCAGACCTTAAGCTGTATTATAAAATGAGAGCATTGTTGAAGTATAAAATGGATAATTTCAATTATTTTAAATTAAAATTTTCTTCTATAAATAAGATCAATGTAGCCAAGAATAGAAGGAATGTAGACAATTGGGGAAAAAAAAACTTTCATAGACAATCTTTCAGATAGGATGTGATTGTGTTGGAATATTGCCGTGGTGTAGGAAATGATGAGCTGGTTGATTTAAAAAATATGGAAAGACTTGCACTTACGAAGGAATATGCTATCCACATTCAGAGAAAGAGATGGTGAGTGGAAATATGCACAGTATGGTCTTACATTTTTGTGTGTGAGTATATATGTGTATATATGTATATGTTTATAGATATCTATGTGTGTGTGTGTGTGTGTGTGTATGCATTTAATTGAAGCCTTGGGGGTGAGGGTGGGAGGCAAACACAAGGGAGGGAGGGGAAAAATAAAGTAAAAAGTGCATAGCAGAGAACAAGAGAAAACCTACAAGAAAGCAAAGAAAAGCTGGGTAGCTTTGAAAATAATGTATAGTATTTATTACATAGGTTTTATTGAAATGGAAATTTATTGTGTTATATTGAATCCTCTCTTATGTTCTGTTGTGTACATGGTGATTTTTTTCTTTTCTCACTTTATATTTACATTTTAAATGAATAAAAAACTTTACAAAAAGAAAAACCCCCCAAACCCCTGACAACAATGTATAAAGAGCTACACTTATTAATTCCTTTCCCCTCCTGGATGCATTTCTGGCTCTCCAGACTGCACCAGCATGATATGGGTGTCTCCCCTACACTCCCAATTTTCAGTTTCCTTTTTTTTCTCTCGGCTTCTATTCCATTAGAATGTAAACTTCTTGAACATAGGGGCTGTCTTTGTTTTTGCCTTGTATTTGTATCCACAGTGTTTAACACAGTGCTTAGTTAAATGCTTAATAAATGCTTGTAGCCAGCCTGCCTGCCTTTAATTAGTAGTAGCCCAACATCCTTTCTTTGTTAGTAAGATTCTTGCCTTTTCTTGGATTCTGAGTGTGGGAAGCTGGTTACATTGGGCATCAGAGGTCACATCTGAATATGCCACATTATCTGATTATTTTGAATATCTTTTAGGGTACATTATATTTAACATATTAATCTTATATTATATTACACACCCATTATAATAACATGGCTAGATAGACATTGGGAAGATTTCATTGCCACCAACCTCCAATTTTACTTCCTCTACCCCATTTTTTTCTAAAGATTAATTCTGTTTATTTTTTCATGCCATCTTTTAAACTAAAAGCCCCGAAGTCAGTAACTTATTCCAATCTATAACACATTGAATAACGCCACAGAAGTTCAAATGTTTAATTCTGCAAGGGAAAACTTTGCAGA
>NW_020953009.1:0-25598 GCF_900497805.2 Vombatus ursinus | reverse complement strand
TGAGGCCCATGGTGTTGTTGCCCCCTTGTCAGTATCTCTCTGTCTCTGTCTCTGTCTCTGTCTTTCTCTCTCTCTCTCTCTCTCTCACACACACACACACACACACACAAAGAGAGAGAGAGAGAGAGAGAGAGAGAGAGAGAGAGAGAGAGAGAGAGAGAGAGAGAGAGCTCCTTCGAGCTAAGACTCAAATCCAGGGCCTTCCTCAACATCATGGTCTTTCTTCTAATGGGATCCCGTGGTTACAGGAAATATCGAACACATTTTCCCACTCTCAGTTTACACTGGTCCAGGCCTAGACTACCATCAATTTTTACCTGGGGGTCAATTTTCAGAGCATAGTCTTGAGGACAAGAACATTGATTAGTTGTTTTAACTATTATGCCAGGATCACAGACTCAGGCCAGCCATCTCCCAAATGAATGCCTTTTTTTTCTCCATGGAGAAAAGATGAAATAGAACCTCAATTCTTCCGATTTATTGTGTAGGTTAGGAGCATCATACAGTAGTTTGAATGTATATAATTTAGGAATGTTGATAGAGAAACTGTCCCTTACCTGGACCGGAGGCGCGCTCTCAGCACCTAACACTTGCCTATAAAAGGTGGGATCGCAGCTTCGTAGAGTGTTCTGGAGACTTCCCATTGGGCTTGGAGCACAAGGCTTCTTTAGCAGTAAGTCGCTGCGACGAGAGTCTGTAGTGAGGTATACCTGGTGGTAGAGATGGGGGGACATCAGGCCTCCTCGGACAGCATCCACGTGCAGGGAGGGCCCAGGCGTTCTGTATAGCGAAGTCCCAGAGGAACTGTACAGGTCCCTTGATTTTCTCCATTTGTAAACTCGAAATATGATCACTCCTAGCACGGTGACTGCAAACCCCACGGAGACTAGGATCACAGACAAAAGCAGATAGAAGGTGAGATTTTTATTTTGCTCTTGGGGAGCCGATCCGGATGGGAACTCGACCTTGGCATCGGGGAACACTTCTGTCACTGACACCGTCAGGGTCACGGTAGTGGACAGAGGGGGCTCCCCATTGTCTTTTACCAGGATCTCCAGCTTATGCCATGCTGGGTCAATGTCTTGGACTGGTCGAGTGGTACTGACTTCTCCAGTTCTGAGCCCTACGGTGAAGAGGCTCTGGTTTGAGGCTCCCAGAAGGCTATAGGAAAGCCATGCGTTATGGCCTGCGTCAGCATCCCAGCCTACTACACGAGTAAGCAAGTGGCTAGCACCACTGCCTCGAGGCAGGGTCTGGGTGGAGCTCTGACCAGGCCTCGGGTAAAGGATCTGAGGAGCATTGTCATTTCGGTCCATGACAAACACGTTCACGCTAATGTTGGTGGATAGGGGTGGGCTGCCCCCATCGCTGACATGTGCCGTCAGCTCAAACTCACGCTGATCCTCGTAGTCCAGGGGCACCAAGGCGGACAGGACGCCGCTGTCCGGGTGCAAGGCAAAGTATCGACCCACCAGCCCAGTTTGGTGACCTCGGTCCAGGAGTGAGAAGGATAGACGGGCGTTGTTGGGGGCGTCAGGGTCCCAAATACTCAGGTTCAGGATTGCAATCCCTGCAAGGTTGTTCTCCTCCACGTAGACATCGTACGAGGGCTTTGTGGCTTGTGGAGGGTTATCATTAATGTCAGACACTTGGACTCTAAGTGTAGTGACTGTTGAGAGGGGCGGGGACCCTGCATCTCGGGCTATGATACTGATGTTGTACTCTGGAACAGTTTCACGGTCCAGGGAGGTACTGGTTGTCAAGGTAAAGTAGTTTTTTAGGGAAGAAGTGAGGCTGAAGGGGAGGCCAGATGGAATCTCGCACCTCACCAGGCCATTATCCCCGGAGTCCAGATCAGTCACACTGAGCAAGGCGACCACAGTCCCTGGAAGGGCGTCCTCAGGGACCGGGCTGTACACGGAGGTGACAACGATCTCTGGGGCATTGTCATTCACATCTATGACCTCAACCAACACTTTGCAATGGGCTCCTTCGGGGTTGGGGCCCTTATCTTTCGCCTGGATATAAATCTCATATAGCTTCGTGTCATCGAAGTCAAGCCGCCCTCGTATTGTCAGCATTCCAGTGACGACGTCTAGAGAGAAAAGGTCCCGCACTCGGGCCCTATTGTGACTGCCGAAGGAGTAAATGACTTCTCCGTTTGGTCCTTCGTCCAGATCTGTTGCGTGAACTTGTACCACTGGAGTGCCTGGGGCCGCATCCTCCCGCACACTTGCCCGATAAAGAGAATGATTGAATTGGGGGGTGTTGTCGTTGGCATCAAGCACAGTGATTAAGATGGGGAGACTAGCAGAACGGGCTGGTGTTCCTCCGTCCAAAGCTGTCAGTACCAGCTCAAGGGTCCTCTCATGCTCACGATCTAAGGCTTCTTCTAGCACCAGCTCCGCATACTTGCTGCCATCCTCTCGAGTCTGCACGCTCAGCACAAAGTGTTCATTGGCACTTAGCTCATAGGTTTGTAAAGAGTTAATTCCCACATCTGGATCGTGTGCACTCTCGAGAGGGAAGCGCGCCCCCGGCGCCATGGCCTCACTGATTTCGAGTTTCATTCCATTGGTAGGGAAAGCGGGGTCGTTGTCGTTGACATCCTGAATCACCACCTCCACCCTTTGCAGCTCCAAGGGTTTCTCCATTAGCAGCTCCAAAGTTACAGTGCAAGACGGGAGTGTCCCGCACAACTCCTCCCGGTCCAGTCTCTCGTTCACGAACATCTCTCCCGTCTCCCGATTCACCTCAAAGAACCTCCGGCCAGTTCCGGAGGCCACAAACAGCCTGCGCTCCAACAGACTGCTGAGATCCAAGCCCAGATCGACGACCACGTTGCCCACTCGGAAACCCTTCGCCCTTTCTTCCGGGATCTCATAGCTGATGAGCGCGGAAACGCTGTCCCAGGCGCCAAGCAGAAGCAGGACTCCCACCACTCTCCCAGTGCTGAACCGGCGGCTTCTCCCGGCAGCTGGGACCATCTCAGTCAGTGGCAACTTCTTTAACCTAGTTTGCCCCAGTAGTTCTTCCAGAGAAACTTTCTTTCAGTCGGTCCGCGCTCGGAGGTTTCGGGCTAGAGCGCTCGGCGCAAAGTCGGACATTGCTTTTTCCGCTTTCTGGGAGCCTTTGATTCGCTCGCCGGCTTCTCAGTCTGTGCCTTGTCCCGGGGCACAGTGAGGGGGCGGGGGGGGGGGGGCCGACCGGACCCACAGTGGCCAGATCTCCAGCCTCTTCATTGGCCGACAGCGGCACACACAGTCCCAGCCAATAACTGCACGAGGAATGTGCTCGCGCAGGTTCTACCAGTCGCACTCTTTTCGGCGCGCAAAGAACCTGAGTTTCCTTCCGCTTCTTGCCTATGTTTCCAGGCATTAGAAGCTTACTACTCACCGCCTACGCAAACTATCTGAACCTGAAGAGCCAACTCCCCCGAACTCTGCCGAGTCACAGTAATCCAAACTGAAGCTCCGTTTAATTAAACGTTGGGACCGTTCGTTCTCTGCATTTTCTCCACTAAGAGCAAAGTTTTGCTTAGCGAAACCAAAGTTTCGCGGAGTGAAACCAGTTTCTAGTGAGAATTTCTCGCACTACTATTAAATTTTCGTAGCTTAGATAATGCCTTTAGGCACGAAAACAGTATTCACTACAACGTCTAAGCATTGATACCTGTGTTGCCCGACCGTTCTGGCTCGCGTTGAAGCAAGCCCAGACAAAACTTGTGTATTGGGAATGTTCAGCTAACGTTTCCCTCTGTGGAGACCCTAATGGTCTCTTTCGGCATCAAATCAGATGAGAGGGGCGAACAATTCTGCTTATTTTGCCTCCTTCCAATGAAAGCCAGAAGCTACACCTTGAATTTTTCTCTCAAAAGTGTGTGTGCCTTTGATCTCTCTTACTTTCTAGGAGCCAAAGACCAAGAAGAAAATTTTTTCTGATCTGCCTTTCCCTAAAGCACGCGATCACAAACACTCTCCCCATTAATGATTAGTTTTCCCAAGCAGGAAATCTGAATTTTGGTGTGTCCTAAGGAATTGGTATTGATATCGAGTTAATCTGATATGATATTGTATTGAAAAATGTCGGTGCACTTGCAAATCGATAGCAAAACTCTATGGTTTTCTTGGAGAGAAACAAAGACTTTAGTCGTGATAGGTCCAACAGTCACTGGCCTGTGTCACATCTACTTTTGTATCCTCAAGGGTTCAAGACATAGTAGGTGTTCAATAAATATTTGTTGAAATGATTGAGGTACTATTCATAGAAGGACTCTTGTCAGTTAAGAGGATGTACAGAACAAATTTCTTGTGCAAATCACAGTACTGGGTACAGTATTGAAGTTCCTGAGTCAGATACAACAGATGAGTGTGGGGACTGAAGAGGGGAGCTACTAGTCTTGAAGTCAGAACACTGGGGTTGGATCCTCAGGCTTACACTTTCCTTGTGACACTGGGCAAATATTTTCATTATCTGTAAAATGGGGATAATAGATATTCTGCCTTTAGATTCCAGTTGAAACTCCAACCTCTACAAAGACTTTCCTGACCCCCCTGATTTTAAATTTATCCTGCAAGTATCTTGTTTGTACACAGTTGTTTATATTTGTCTTCTCCAATTAGACTGTGAGCTTTTTGAGAACAGGGATTTTTTGTTGTTGTTTTGTCATTCTTTGTATTTCCAGCACTTAGGACAATGCCTAGCACATAGTAGGTGCTTAATAAATGCTTGATGACTTGATTATGCCTGCTTCAGGGAATTGTTGGGAAGATCAAATTGGGGTAATGGATTGAAAAGTGCTTTGTAATAATAAAGTAATATATTTATAGAATCTCAGTGTTGAGAGGGACCTCAGAGTGCCTCCAGTCCAATCTGAGTTGGAATTGTCCTTGCAACTTCCCTGACAAATAGTTATTCAACTTTCATTTGAAAACCTCCATACGTGGGCATTTCATTACCTACCAAAGCATCTCATTTGGGCAGCTCAAAAAGTTGAGATGTTTTTCCTTAAGTTCCTACATCCACTACATGTAGACCATAACATCTCAGTCTCCACTGTAGTCTATGAGAAATTTGACAGGGAATAGGAAGATGGGGGGAGGAAGGGGAAAAGTTGGCTGGGCCAGATTACATATACATGGTTGAAATCCACAGCAGCAAAGACACTATCTTGAAAGCATTAAAGGATTCCTTAATAAGACATTTTACGGAGGGGAAGGTACCAAGATAATGAAAAAAAAATCATGGGTCATGTTCATATATTCCAAAGGAGATTGAAAAGGCTCCTAGATCATATGCCTACCTTTTTATCTGTCTATCTATCTATCTATCTATCTATCTATCTATCTATCTATCTATCTATCTATCTATATCTATCTATCTATCCATTTTTGGGAATGAACTACACATATTTTGGTGATATCCTTGATGAAAATATGAGAAAGGACCAGGCATTGCCTGCAGAAGAATGTGGCTTTATTGCCATGAAACTGACTGAACAGTGCAGAGAATACAAGCTCTCATCATTTATTATTTGCTGATTACTAAAAAGCATTTGACTCATTAGAACAAAATGTATCTTTGGAGTCTGTCCCCCAAAGAAAAATCTCTAATGCATATGCTAAGATTATGCAAGACACTTGACAAATGAACTAAAAAGATATGTTTAATGCTTGTTTACTAACATCAAATGATGCATGAAACAAAGAGATGTCAGATTGGGTAATGGGGAAAACAAATTGTGGTATGTGTATTTAATGGAATATTATTGAACCATAAGAAATAAACAACCGATAAATTAAGAGAATCATAAGAAGACTTCTATGAACTGATGAAGACAGAAGTAAGCTGAACCAAGAAAATAATATGCATAATAATGACAACAATGTAAAACGAAAGCACAATACAATGGAAGTGTTATTCAATTATAAAGATCAAGCTTGAATCACATAAAAGATGATAAAATGCATTTCCCTTCTTTCATTAGAGAGTTGCAGGACTACAGATATAGAATATTGCATATGCTGACAGACAACACATATGTGTTGAACATATATTGAACTTAAAAAAAACTGTTAAGAAGGGAACCTCTGTGAGTAGAGGGGGCATATATTTAGAAATGGATAGGATATAGAAACAAAAAGTATCATTGAGGATTTAAAAAAATACAACAAATATTCAATTAGATATAATTTTTAAAAAGCAACAAAGAAATGTGTGTTTTCCAAAAGTCCAACTGTCATAAAGGATATCCTAAACAAAGTCTGAGTGTAAGAAACATTCTTTATAAATAATAAGGACCTCCATATGCACCTATTTTCAGGTGATATTGTGTTGTTTGAATCAAGAACCTGAAAATTACAGGGTCTTCACAGTGAGAACCCCCCAAACACCTAACAATCCATATAGGAGAAGCTACATGGACCAAAAAAGTGCCTATTGTTCAAGTAGGTATTTGGATGCCTAGTCCAAATCAATGGGTTAGTTCATCAGGATGTACCTTGAGCAGGCAATGTCAATGGACAATAAATTGGCCCTAATATTGAAGAGAAAGCTGGATTACCTTTTGAAAATGTATAGAGCTTTCTTTTGACACTTCAACCACTCTGGTGCATGCCCTCATCACCTCAGGCCTGGACTCTTCCAATGATCTATTAGTTGGTCTTCCTGCCTTAAGTTTCTCCTCGCCTTAGTACATTCGCCACTCGGCTTTCAAATTGAATTTCCTAAAACCGAGGCCTGACAATATGACCCCCTTCCACCATTCAATAAACTCCAGTGTCTCCCTATTATCCTGAAGATCAAATATAAAATCTTCTGTTTGATTTTTAAAGCCCTTTATAACCAAGCCTAGAGTCAGTAAGACCAGAGCCTCAGACACCTACTGTTCGACCCTGGGAAAGTCACTTAACCCTTTTTGGCTCAGTTTCCTCATCTGTAAAATGAGATGGAGAAGGAAATAGCAAATTGCTCCAGTATCTTTGCCAAGAAAGCCCCCAAAAGGGGTCACAAAGAGTCAGACAGGGCTGAAAATGACTGGACAATAATAACAAAAATAACCTGGCCCCTACCTTTCTAGTCTTCTTGCACCTAATTTTTCTCCATGCATTTTGTGATCTGGTGATACTGGCCTCCTTGCTGTTCTTTTAACACAACACTTGATCTCATGATTCAGAACATTTTTACTGGCTGTCCCCTACTCCTAGAACACTCTCCCTCTTCATCTCCACTTCCTGACTTACCTGGTTTCCTTCAAGTCTGTTAAAGTTTCACATTCTGCAAGAACTCAGAGCTACTCCATTTTGAGAATCACTCCATTTTGTTCACACATATATATCTATACTCTCTCATTAATTCTTGCAAGGCAAGTAACTGAAATCAGAATGTGCCATGGTATTCTGTTATGTAATTTATTTGTTGTTGTTGTTGTTAATAGTATTTTATTTTTTCCAATTACCTGTAAAGATAGTTTTCAACATTCATTTTTATAATATTTTGAGTTCCAAATTTTCCCCACCCTCCTCAAGATGGCAAGCAAACTGATATAGGTTACACATGTTGTGCAACCTATTCTGAGAGACAGCCTAGCCCTCCAAAATCCTGTTGTGTAGAAACCCCTAACTCAGAAACTGGGAAAACTGTTATTGCACCAGATCAGCCTCAAGCCCTTGCTACAGGAACCTTGGCTAATCAACTTTTGCCTTATCCCCTACCCTGTTCCCCACTCCTTGAACCCTATATAAACTTTAGGTACTGTTCATTTGGGGAGTCTTTGCCTCTCCAGGTTGAGACTCATCTACTAGCAAACTCAATAAACCCTAGTTGGTCCAGATTATCTTCCTGGGTCAATCTATTGTTCCATTTTCCAACATCAACAAAGCCTTTCCCTGTCCTCCTTAAACTTAGTGCCTTTTCTCTGAGACTACTCTGAATTTGTAATTTATATATCTTGTTTGTGCATAGTTGTATTCATGTTGTCTCCCCTATTAGCTGGTGAAGTCTTAGAGACCAGAAACTTTCTTTCTTTCTTCATATCCCCAGCACTTAACAGTGCCTAGAATGTAGTAGTTGCTTAATAAATGTTTTTTGATTGATTGACTGATTTCCCAATTTGCTCTCAGTGCAAATCTTTTAGCATAAAATATTCTCCTAGTGCTTCTCTATTGTTGTGAATCTGGGAACACTAAAATCTCTGAAGAATAGAAGTTGCAGGTGTTCCAAAGAGAAATGAAGAGACATATACATGGTGCAGATAAGTAGACTGCTGCATATTTCCAAAGATGTTATATGCATAAGGAGCAGCATAAAGGATATCATCAAGAAAATGTATTGTGCAATAAAAGAAGAGGGCAGGTAACAAGAGGTCCCCTATGGACTGTTGGATACTTTAAACTGGTTGTCTCATAGGCATCTCCCACTTAACATGTCTAAAATAGGAATCATTATTTTGCCCCTCAAACTTAGCCCTTTTCATTACTTTCTTATTTCTATAAAGAAAAACAACAGTATTTCCAGTAACCCAGGTTCATAACCCCTTTAGTTCATAATGAAAATTCTCACCTTCCCTCACCCCACATAGCAATCAGGTGCCACATCTTGTCATTTCTACCTTTATGTTGCCTCTCATATCTGTCCTTGTCTCTCCACTCACATGGCCTAGTTCAAGTCTTCATTACCTTTCCCCTGGACTATTTATTGTAATGCCTCTAAATTGATCTCCTTGACCATTTATCAATTAGGGAATGGCTGAACAAGTTGTGGCATATGAATATAATAGAATAGTATTGTGCTATAAGAAATGACAAGCAGGTGGATTTCAGAAAAACCTGGAAAGACTTCCATGAACTGATGCTGAGTGAAGTGAGCAGAACCAGGAAAGCATTGTACCCAGTATCAGCACCATTGTGAGATGATCAACCATCACAGACTTAGCTCTTCTCACCAATACAACAATCCAAGACAATTCCAAAAGACTCATGATAGAAAATGCTATCCACTTACAGAGGAAGAACTATGGAGTCTGAAGGCAGATTGAAGCATACTATTTTCATTTTCTTTGTTTTTTTCATAGCTTTTAAATATTTGTTCTGTTTCTTCTTATATAACATGACTGATATGGAAATATGTTTTACATAATTGCACATATACAACCTATATTAAATTGCTTACTATCTTAAGGAAGAGGGAAGGGAAGGAGGGGGGAGAAAATTTGGAACTAAAATTTTTATTAAAAAGGTTAAAAATTGTCTTTACATGTTATTGTAAAAAATAAAATGCCATTTAAAAGAAAAAAAATGATCTCCTTGACTCCAGTCTCTCCCCTCTCTGATTTATCCTCCAGACAGTAAACAAAGTAATATTCCTAAAGCAAAGGCTTTCCACCATATGACTTATCTGTTCAATAAAGTCCACTGGCCCCTTATCACCTCTGGAATAAAATACAAACTTCTTTGTTTGGCATTCAAAACCTTTCACATCCTGTCTTCAAACTACCTTTCTTGGTTATTTAAAAACATTACTTCCTTTCATCCTCTCTATATTCCACACTCACTGGCCTTTTTTGCTATTCCTCTCACATGTCATTCCATCTCCATTTCCATGGCTGAAATGTTCCCTTACCTGTTTTAGAATCATTACCTTTCTTCAAAGTTCAGTTCTTCAGTTCAACATGACTCCCTATATCAGACTTTTCCTCAATCCTGAACTGCTAGTGTGTCTCCTCAAAAACCATCTTGTCTTTGTTATACATATTTATATATGACTCCAATGGAACAAAAGTTTCTCAAGGGAAAAGACTGTTTAATGTATGTAAGATATAGAAAGTGCTTTACAAACCTTAAAATATTAGCTACTATTATTGTCTTTATATCCCAACACCTACCATAGTCCTGGTTCATAGTAAAGGGTTTAATAAATGACTGTTAATGTATTGATTTAGGGTTGGGGATACTCAACTTTTTTCTTTGTATAACTGCTTCATTGGTACCTGTGAATTGTAAAAACAACAACAAATCTACATGAAGGAAGTGTACAGCACATGAAGCAGATTTTTTGTGGAAGATCTATGAAAGAAGATGGACAAAAGTTGTACAGGCTGAAGAAGCTTTTGTCAGTTTGCAACATCAATCAGTCAATAAAAATTCATTAAGGACCTACTATGTGCCGGGCACTTTGCTAAGCACTGCATATACAAAGAAAGGCAAAAGACAGTCCCTGACCTGGAAGAGCTCACAATTTAATGGGGGAGACAATGGGCAAACAATTCTGTACAAATAAGTTGACTCAGGTGTGTCTGACTCTTCATGACCTCTTTTTGGGGTATTCTTGGCAAAGACTAGTATGGTTTGCCATTTCCTTCTTTAGCTCATTTTAAAGATGAGGAAACAGAGTTAAGTGACTTTCTCAGAGTCACACAGCTAATAAGTGTCTGAGGTCAGATCTGAACTCATGAAGATGAGTCTTTGTGACTTCAGGCCTGGCACTCCATCCACTGTGCCACCTAGCTGTCCATAACACAATCAAGCTATATACAGGATAAATAGGAAATAATTGCCAAAGGGAAAGGATGAGGAAAGATTTTCTGTAGAAAGTGTGATTTTAGATGGGATTTGAAGGAAGCCAGGGAAGCCAGGAGGTGGAGATGAGGAGGATAGAATTCCAGGCATGAGGGACAACCAGTGAAAATGATTGGAGATGGAGTATTGTGTTCAAGGGACAAGAAAGAGGCTGTCACTGGATTAAAGACTACGTATAAAGTGTAAGAACACTGGAAAGGTGTGTGTAGAAAGGCGTGGGGGGGGGTCAGGTTATGAAGAACTTTAAAAGTCAAACAGAGGGTTTTATATTTGAACCTGGAGGTTATGATAGGGAGCTAGTGGAGTTTGTTGAGAGGGGTGTGGGCTGACATTATCAGACCTAGGCTTTAGAAAAATCACTCTGACAACTGAGTGATGGATAGATTGAAGTAGGGAGAGATTTGTGGTACACAGACTAGCCAGCTATTGCAATAGTCCAGGTTGAGGTGATAAGGGCCTCTACCAGGGTGGTAGTGTATTCAAAAGATGTTACAAAGGTAAAATCTACAGGTCTTGGCAAAAAAAAAAAAAAGGATATGAGGGAGTGATATAGTGAGGAGTTGAGGATAACACCTAGATTGTTAGCCTGGAGGCCTAGGAGGATGATGATGCCCTGCACAGTAATAGGGAAGTTTGGAAGGGGAAGAGTTTGGCAGCAAAGATAATGAGTTCATTTTTGTAGTTTAAGATGTATAAAGGATGTCAAATTCCAGATGTCTAATAGGCAGCTGGATATATGAGACAGGGTCAGCAGAAAAGTTAGGGATGAATAGGTAGATTTAAGAATCATCAGAATAAAAATTTAAGAATCATCAGAATAAAGGTTATAATTGAATTCATGGGAGCTGATGAGATCCCTAAGTGAAATAGTTTAGCGGGAAAAGAGAAGAGAGCTTAGGACAGAGGCCTATGGAACATCAACAGTTAGTAGGTGTGACCTGGACGTAGATCCAGCAAAGGAGAAAGGATAGAGTAATGTCCAAGAAACTTAGAAGAGAGTATCAAGGAGAAGAGAGTGATCCATAATGTCAAAGGCTGAAGAGACATCTAGAAGCATGAAAATTGAGAAAAGGCTGCTGGACTTGGCAATTAAGAGATCATTGGTGACTTTGGAGAGAGCAATTTTCAGTTGAATGATGAGGTTGGAAAGTAGACTGTAGGGAGTTAAGAAAACAATGAGAGAGAAAAGAAAGCGGACACATCATTGGTAGATGGTCTTCTAAATAAAGGAGCTTAATCATAAAGAGCAGAAGAGATATGGGATGATACTTGGCAGGGGTGGATGGATCAAGTGAGGGTTTTTTGAAGGTGGGAGAGAAAGGAGTATACTTGTAGGTAGGTAGTAGGGAAGCAGCTACTAGATAGGGAGAGATTGAAGATAAGTAAGACAGTGGGGGTGATTCAGGGGGCAATCTGCTGGAGGAGATAGGAAGGAATTGGATCACTTATTCATGTAGAGAGATTTGCCTTGGCAAGGAACAGGGCTGCCTCATTGTGTGGGACAGAGGTGAAGGAGGACATAGTGGCAAATAGAAGACATCTGAGTGATATGAAATAAGGAACAGGATAGAAGAGGTAGCTCTTTGCAAATAGCCTCAGTTTTTTCAGTAAAATATAAGGCAAGGGTCTCAATTGAGAAAGGTGTAGAAGTCCACTGAAGAGGGTTGAAAAGATTTGGGAAAGGTGAATGGAATAGTGAATTCATCAGGAAAGTATAAAACAATTGCTTTGCAGCAATGAGGGCTCAGTTGAGTTTATGTAAAATAAATTTGCAGAGGACTCAGAGTTGCATGATTTTCTCCACCTTCATTCAGCAGCACATGCATAGTAACAAATTAAGTGGAAGATAGGAATGATCCAATATGTTGTGGTTTGTCGTTTATTCTTTTTTTTTCCTGAGTCAATCAGGGTTAAGTGACTTGCCCAGGGTCACACAGCTAGTAGGTGTCAAATGTCTGAGACCAGATTTGAACTCAAGTCCTCCTGACTCCAAGGCCTGAGTTCTATCCACTGCACCACCTAGCTGCCCTTTGTCCTTCGTTCTTGAAGAGGACCATGACATCAGGAAGATGATGCCATGACTTGCAAGTGAATTTGATTTAAGTGAGAGAGGGCTGTGCAAGGTCACCAGCCTCACTTTCTCCTCTGGAGCCATCTGGGTCCATTGACAAGATATAGATCAGACTAACTGGAGATGGACTCCAATCCAAGGTGTAGACTTCAAGGCAAGATCTGTGATAAGGGTCTCAAGAGTAGAGGGCAGTGTGAAGTTGAACTGATTCACCAAGGGATCAAGATGTGGAAAGGAGAAGAGTATAGGTAAGTGCAGAGGTGATGATCTAGTAGAGAACTGAGGGTTGAGGGACTGGAGGTCATAGAGTAGATTAAGACCAGGTTAGGTTTTAGAAGACAGAGAAAGAGATGAAATGCCAATAGATTGTGATTGGATAAGGTTTCATGAACATGGAAGTAATGCATTTGTGGATGATGGCAAAAATCAAGCATATTTGTGTGTAGCTGAGGTGGGGTGGAAGAGTAGGTCATAAGAAATTAGTAAGCTGGGGCAGCTAGATGGTGCAGTGATAGAGCACCAGCCCTGGAGTCAGGAGGACCTGAGTTCAAAGCTGGCCTCAGACACATGATACTCACAAGCTGTGTGACCCTGGGCAAGTCACTTAACCCCAATTGCCTCAAAAAAAAAAAAGAAATTAGTAAGTTGTATTTAAGTTTCAGTAATTAAAAAAAAGAAATGAGTAAGTTGAGGGACTGATACTGATGTGACAACACCCACATTAATGAACTCTTGAATCCACTAAAGTATTAAGACAAAATCTGCTTCTCTATATTCTCCACTCAATGTTCATAGTTCTGCCTTCTGAGGTCCTGGAGAACAAAACTAATTCTTTTCCTTCTGACAGTCCTTCAAATACCTGAAGGCACCTATCATGAACCCCCTAAGTCTTCTTTTCAGGCTAACCATCCCCAGCTAATTCAACTGATCTGGGAACAGCATGGTCTCCAGTCACCCTTCTCAGTACAAGTTTCATCTTATCTGTCTTCCTAAAAAGGTATATTTATCCACAATACAAATAAGAACTTTCTTTTTATCTTGCACTGCACTATGAGTTAGCCCAAATAGTATTCAGTTCTCCCTCAGAAGCTGCTCTGAACTATGGGTACATTCCATGTAATAAGGAAGACAAGGGTCTCAAGTAATTCATCTTGATGTCCAATATCTTTTTACCTATAATTTTCAACTTCTTTGTTGTCTCTCATTCAACAAGCATTAATTAGGTACTTACTATATGACAAGTATGGTGCAAAACACTGGGGATACAAAGAAAGGCAAGACAGTCACCATACTGAAAAAGTTCACAGTCTCATGAGGGAGATAGCATGCAAACAACTATATATAAATAAGAGATATATAGGAGAAATTGGAGAAATCAACAGAGGGAAAACATTGACATTAAGACGGATCAGGGAAAGGCTTCTTGTAAAAGGTGGGATTTTAGCTGGGACTCTGAAGGAAATCAGAGAAGTCAGGAGGTAGAGATGTGGAAGGAGAGAATTCTAGACATGAAGGACATGCCATTGAAAATTCTCTGAGTTGGAGATGGAGTGTTGTATTTAAGAGACCTCAAGGAGGCCAGTGTCACTGAATCACAGAATACATGGAGGGAAGTAAGTTGTAAGAAGACTGGAAGGGTAGGTAGGAGTCAGGTCATAATGGGCTTTATAAGGGTGGTGGCAATGCCAGATGTTGGGAAGATAATATTAACAGGACTTGGCAATAGATTGAATATGGGATGTGAGAGACTGAGAAGTTGTGAGCCTTGGTGACTGGGAGAAGGGTGGTGCTCTTTACAATAATAGGGCAGTTTAGAAGACAGGAGTGTTTAGGGGGAGAGATAGTGAGTTCAGTTTTGGAGTTTAAGAAGTCTATGAGACATCCAGTTACAGATGACCAATGGGTATTTGAAGATACAAGTCTGGAGACAAAGAGAGAGGTTAGGGCCGGCTAAGTAGATTTGAGAAGCATCAGTATAGTGAGGATAACACAATCCATGGTAATGATACAACTTATTGAAATAGTATAGAAGGAAAAAAGAAGAGAGTCCTAGACAGAGGCCTGTGGGACACCATATATCCACAGTCGACATGCCCTGAATGGTGATCCAGCAAAAAAGACTAAGAAGGAATAGTCAGATAGGGAAAAGGAGAACCAGGAGAGAGTGATGTTCTAAAAACCTAGAGAGAAGAGAGTATCAAAGAGAAGAGGTTGATGGACAGTGTCAAGACCACAGAGAGGTCAAGAAGTATGAAGTTTGAGAAAAGTCCACCATATTTGACAATTAAGAGATCATTGGTAACTTTAGAGAGAACAGTTTCAGTTGAATGGTAAGGTTAAAAGCCAGACTGTAGAGAGTTAAGAAGAGAATGAGAGGAAAGGAAGTGGAGGCATTGATCATAGATGGACTTATCAAGGAATTTAGCCACAAAAGTCAGGAGAGATATGGGATGATGGTAGGAATAGACAGATCCAGTGAGGGCTTTTGTTTTGTTTTGTTTTGGTTTGGTTTGGTTTGGTTTGGTTTTTTTGAGGATGGGGGAGACATCAACATGTTTGTAGGCAATAGGGAAAAGTCAGTGGACAGAGAAACTGAAGATTAGTGAAGGAGTAGAAGTGATAGAGGGGACAATCTACTAGAGAAGATGGGATGGAATAGGATCACTGGTGCATGCAGAGGGGTTGGTCTTGGCAAGGAGAAGGGCCACCATGTAAGACAGGAGTGAAGGGGGAGACAGTGGCAGCTCTCATCTGAGTGATGGGAGATAAGGAACAGGGTAGAAAAGGGAGCTCTTTGAAAATGGCCTTGTCTTTTTCAGTGAAATATATGGCAGGGTTGTCAGCTGAGAAGATGGGGGTAGTGGGAACCATGGCAAGCTTGAGGAGAGTCTAAATAGTTTGGAAAAACTGCTCTGGTGAATATGATGGTGAATTCATTAGGAGGTGTAAAAGGATTGCCTTGTATCAGTGAGGGCCTAGAGGAGGTTATGCAACATAAATTTGTCATAGACCCATTCTTCACAGTTTCATAACTTCACTTTCAGGCATATTTCCAAACTTCCTGATTTATCACAGAAATTAGACTCACTGGATTTCCAATCCTGATTATTAGTCAGGTAGACTCAGAAAGAAGACAAGTGTTAGATCATAAAGCCAACATTCCTTCCCTATGACTGTAGAGTACAATACCATCCTCCCAGTCCCTGGGGCTTGAAACCTAGGAGCCATCCTGGATTCTTCACTTTCCTTTACCTCCCGAACCCCCTTCCCTCTGTTGACTCCATACCCAATCTATTGCCAAGGTCCTCTGATTTCACCTTTGCAACATCTCTCCTATACACTCCCTTCTCTTCCTCTGACACTGTCACCACTCCAGTAGAGGACCTCATGCCTGGATTATTGCAAAAGCATCCTGGAAGTCTGCCTGTTCAAGTCTCTCTCTGCTCCAATCCATCCTCCATTCAGTCACTAAACCGATTTTCCTAAAACATGATCCAATCATGTCCCTCTCCTACTCAATAAATTTCAGTGGCTCCCTATTGTCTCCAGGATCAAAAACAAAATGCTCCATTTGGCATTCAAGGCCCTTTATAACCTACCCCACTCCCACCTTTTCAGTTTCTTTACACCTTACTCCCCCATATTTACTCTTTGATTCAGTGACACTGGCCTCCTGGCCATTCCACAATGACAACCACAACAACAACAACATCTCCTAGCTCTGGACATTTGCTGTGACTTCTCCTTGTCTAGAATGCTCTCCCTCCTACATTTCACCTACTGACCTCTCTTCCTTTAAGTCCCAACTAAAATCTCATCTGTTTTGAGAAACCTTCCCTAATCTCTCTTAATTCTAGTGCTTTCCCTTTGTTAAACATATCCTATTTATCCTGTATACGGTTTGCTTTGTATATATTAGTTTGCATGTCTCCTCCATTAGATTGTAATCTCCTTAAGGGTAGGGGCTATGTTTCACCTCTTTTTATATCCCTGGCACTTAGCACAGCTCCCTGTGCTTAATAAATATTTATTGATTGATTCAGAAAAGTGGGTAGTTTAATGTAGCATTCTTAGGATCACAGGGTCATGGAATCTCAAGCTGGAAGTTGGGATATCATCTCCTCCAATCCTTTCTTTTTACATGTAAGAAAATTTAAGTTCAGAAAAAAGAATTAACTTATCCAAAAATCATGCCTTTAAGTAACACAGCTGGGATTTCATTCCTGGTCCTCTAATTCCAAACCCAAGGTTCTTTCTATATAATACACATTCATAGAATTCAGATTCAGAGCTGGGAAAACCCTTAGAGGTCATCTGGTCCAACTATTCAGCTCTATAGATAAGGAAACTGACACCAAGAAAGGTTCAATATCTTGCCTAGAGTCACAGAGGAAATTAGTAATAGAGCTGGGAGTCAAACCCAGGCCCTTTGACTCCAACTCCATTCCTTCCGTTCCATATTACACAACTCATAATTCAGTATTTAGGATAAAAGACAAAAGAGTTTGATGTTAATTTCTCTCCAATAATATCTAAGAAGTCCCATCATTCCACTTTGAGACCCCTAGTGGTATTAAACCAGTGAAATTTTGTTCAGTGGCACCATATTCACAGAGTATGTAGGGGACCTCAGATATATTTAACATGACCATACAATTCCTCTCCATGCCTTAGGAGAAAATGAGATCCTGATGGAAGCAACAGTCACTCTTGAAAGTCATCACTAAGTCTACTGAAGCAGTAATTTGGCTTAATGAACTGCAAGAATAAATGCGGCTCCCAGAAATCCATTTTTGGT
Organism: Vombatus ursinus; assembly: GCF_900497805.2. Lineage (NCBI taxonomy): Eukaryota > Metazoa > Chordata > Mammalia > Diprotodontia > Vombatidae > Vombatus > Vombatus ursinus. The sequence continues at coordinate 8,155 of NW_020953009.1, read as the reverse complement.
GAACAAACTGAACTATGGCTATGCAATATGTTTGACTTGGTTTGCAATGGCCTATATATATATAGGGGGAAATGGAAGTGCTGGTGAACTAGATCAGTCCCTGCTGGACCTATTACTGCCTAAAGCCTTAATCCTTAAAATTCATTTCCAGTATGTCACTAATGTGCAGAAAAAAAATCTATTTAACGTGATATCAAGAGATTGAAAAATGGGGGTGGGGATGATGGAGGAAGGATTAATACGTAATCTTTCTAAAAATCCATATTAAGCAGTAAGCCTGTAATTCAGTGATTGAATTTTAATCTCCCATATTTGAGTGGTCAACTTTGTCAGATTACTTGGAGTTAAAATATTGTAAAAGCAGACAACTCACCAACATATTCTTGATTTGCTACCTTTGGTCCACAAAAACATATCAACCAAACATATACCTATTTACAATAATTTTTTTTAACTTGTAAGAATGGGATAATCCAAGCACCTATATATTATGAATAACTAGATTAATGTTCCTTTCCTATGCCATAAGGGAAGGAGGGGAAGGGAAAGGGAATAAGCATTTATATAGCATCTACTATGTGCTAGGCACTCTGCTAAGTGCTTTACAAATATTATCTTGTTTTATCCTCACAACAACCTTGCAAGATAGTTGTAATTATTATTTCCATTTTACAGTTGAAAAAATTGAAGCAGTGCAGGGTCACACAGCTAATGAGTATCTGAAGCTGGATTTGAATTCAGGTCTTTTTGATTTCTGGCCCTGTGCTCCATCCACTGCACCACCTAGATGCCTCAAGAACACACACAGACACATTCACACCCATATATGTATGTGTACAAATATACATATACACATATGTGTATTATAACTATAGGTATCCAAACATGTATGCATATGTGTATATAAAATAGGATATATTCTGTATGTACATGCATATGTGTCTATATTTCTATTTGTGTGTATATATATATACACAATATATCGTATATTGCTTGCTTGCTGTTTGTCCTTTGTGCTCGAAGGACATGCAAGTGAATTGGATTTAAGTGAGGCAGGGCTGTGCAAAGTCACCGGCCTCACTTTCTCCTCCAGAGTCATCCGGGTCCAGTGGCCAGATATGGATCAGGACAACTGAAGATGGCCCAGGATGCAGTGAGGGGACCCTGACCTTTTCAAGCTAAGGTCTTTAACAGGTCCCAGTTTGACTGAGGCAACATAAACATATACATACATGCCTCCAGGATAAAATACAGAATGTTCTGTTTGGCTTTCAAAGTCTTTTATAACCTAGCTCCCTCCTACTTTCCCACTCTTCTCGCACTTTACTCCTCAACATATTCTCTAGTGATAAACATTCTCACATTCAGTAATATACTTTCACAATCAGTTTATCTTGATTCAGTACTCACACATATATGTATGTGTGTATACATGTACATGTACACATATATACATACTCATAAATGTGCACATACAAAAATACACATATACATGCAGAGGCCTGAGGCATGTAGAGGCTGAGTGAGTGATTTTCCAAGGGTCGAACAGCTAATAAGTAACAGAGGCAGGGTTTAAATTCAACTAACAATTAATGTACACATTGAAAGGCTTAATTTTCCTGAACCTTTGAAGCTCATGTGAATCTCAGATCTTGATACGAAAACATTTATGAAAATAAGATTTTTTTTTTAAATCGGGGAACCCTGAACTCCAGAACTGGTTGGTGATTGAACAAAGTACCATATTTTCATAGGAAAAAGCCAGACAATGCAATAAACCTACATTAGAAACTGAGGCATCTAGGTAGCATAGTGGCTAGAGTTTAGGACTTGAGTCAGGAAGATCTCCATTCAAATCCTCCTTCAGACCACTTACTACTTGTGTGACCCTAGACAAGTGGTTTAACTTCTCTCAGCCCAATATGGATAATAATAGCAACTATCTCACCAGGGTGTTATAAGGAACAAATGTGGTAACAACATATATAAATGCTTTGCAAACCTTACAGTGATATATAAATGATAGTTATTTTTCTTTTTTTCTTTAGTATTTTATTTATCATTGTTATTATTATTAACAACAGGAGAACCTTAGAGTTAAAAGACATGGGAGAATCACGAATCCCAAAACTGTTTGGTGATTATTGAGAAACTGGTCATTGTCTTGTTATGGCCTAGCCTACATTGGTGAAAATTTGGGAAATGTACTAGGTGGTCATTGTAAGTGCAGGTCTCTCATCAAGAAGGGGACCCAGCCTTGAATCAGGAAATGCTGTGGCAAGGAAAGGCTAAATTTTTGTCCTCCCACCTCCTGCCTACATGGCAAGCATCAGAACTGAGGCCCTGAGGGAACAAAATTGGAAAAGCCTCTTCCAGGCCTAGGCTAAGGGATCCTCTGCTTCTTCTAAAAGAAACTGAAGGTGGGAGAAGAGAGAACTAATTAACCTTGACTTTCAATAACTCCCTGATTATAAGGGGTTGTGTTCCCTAAGCTATCAAACACAGCTATCAAAATTTATTTTTAAAATCACTGTCTACTTACTTTAGGTTTATTTTAGTCCCTGGCTTACAGAATCTTGAAACTATCACACACCTAGAGGGACTCTCTGACTTCTCTCTAAAACAATAAGCCCAAAAGTAAAACTAAATTTGGCTAGTTTAAAATCTAGAATTTGGCTAGTATTGCTACATAGGAATAGAGATTGGAGTTGTGATTTCATTGGTATGGAAATTCCTGGATGAGGAAACTCCTACCAATGCAGGTGAACAATGCAAAGTTTAAATGATTTGCCTAGGGTCATACAGTATGGAGATTATATATACAGCAGGTCTTGAACTCAGGTCTTGCTGACTCTAGCTCTAATTCCACTATACACACACACAAACACACACACATACATACAAAACACACATACATATGTACATACATACACATACATGTGTGTATGTATCTCCACTATAATGGTTCTCTAAATTGTTGCTGAAAGAGAAGTGGTATTTTTCATTCTAATTTAGCTATGGAACATACATGATCCTATTCCTTCAGCTTTACCAGTGTATATGATAACATTGAGCAGAATTCAGCAAAGGGCAATCTGAACTTCAGGTCACTTCCAGAATTCAAGTCCATTTACTATAAAAACTCAGTTAAAATAGACCACCTTTACCATACAAAAGAGCACTGTTTCTGGAGTCAGTGGACCAGAGTTCAAATCCTGCTTCTGATACCTTTGTGACCTTGGGAAAATCATGTAACCTCTGAGCCTCAGTATTTTCATTTGCAAAATGAGGGGGTTGAAGTGAATGAGCTCTGAATCTATGATTCTTTAATATAAAATTTAAAACTTCTGATAATAGTAATTATTCTAATTTCTGAGGTGCACCTCTTAGAATTCCAGTCAACCAGCACTTATTAAGTACTTACCATGTGCTAGGTTCAGGGGGTTACAAAGTTAGAAATGAAATAGTCCTGCCCTCAAGGAACTTCTATCTTCTGGGAATCTTACATGCCACTTCTATGAAATTGCATGGGGCATAAATTGCCGACCATGAAAGCTATTACTATATTCTAATTCATGACACCTTTATTTCATACAAATGTGTTTTATTTCCATTATGGTAATGAAGAGGGAGAAAAAATGAACTGAACTTCTCTATGTTTTAAAAGGTGCATAAATGGATATTTATACAGATCTTAAGGTTACAGACTGTTTTCACATATATTATTTCACTTGCTCTTATAAGGGCAGAATCTCTTCATCACAGTACTGAGAAGCACATTTCCAGTTTGAATATAAATATAATCCTCTCCCCTCCACCAAAGTCCATAATTATTCTTACAGGTTTGGGAAAATTGTCCAGAACTTTAACAATTAACAGTTACAGGCTTCATCACTAGGACCATTCCAGCAAAGTTTACATTGTCTTCTCAGTAGAAGAAAAAACTTTATTTGGCCATTATTTGAACTAGAACATGTTTTTAAAGGTTAGTTGTCCATCAAATTCCTTAGTAGTCAGAGATGGGGATTATACTAATGGGTCTGGCAGGAGCCACTAGCAGCAGATGAAAACTAGGGAAGCTATTGGTTGCTATGGTGACAATGGCAGAGTTGTGACAGCTCTGTGGAGAAGAGTTGGAGGAAAGGCCACTGTACTGGCAAAAACATCTATTGTCCTGATAGATCAATTTTTTTTAATCCAACCCAGAAAAGGGGGGTGGCTGCAAAATAGGGTATATGGAGTCTAAGCTTAGTGGAGGAAAAATGTGAGGAACTCTAGATTAGTTGATGTTATAGGAAAAAAATAAACAAAAGAAAGAAGAGTGTCACCTATAAATTCTTGATCAGGATGTTGTAAATTATTTGGAAATACAATGGAAACACTCTTGGGATTTAGCCATATGCTTTAAAATGGATGCAAGAGAATGGGAAGCATTTATTTTTAGATGTTTCTCCATTTTAAAATATAACAACTTTAACCAGAGACTATCAGGTGAAACGTTTAAACCCACATTCAGATGTAATATAAAAATAGATTCAAGTGGAAGGCCATTGAAATGTAAAAATAAAAATACTTGGTAAAATTGTGAACAAGATGGTTTTAGAACTAGATGAAATTGGGCTGCAGGAATTCTCAGGGGTGGGGAAAAGGTGGTGAAGTGGGAATAGATTTCAATTTACTCTCAGTTCCCATGAGACTACAAGGTGTATCTTGAAAGAAAAAAGGGAAATACATAGGAGAGGAAGGAGATAAAGAATTCAGCCCAGCCACAGTCTCAATAATACCTATGCAAAGATAAGTTGAGAATCCTATAAAGTATTATCAACTTGGGGAATGAATATCAGAGTAAATAACCAGAGTGGCATAGTCTGACTCTAGTGACTAGTCAGATTCAAAATTTTCCTCTGCTGTCAAAGCTCTTCCCTGACTGTCTTAGCTGAAAATATCTCCTTCTACACATTTCCAACAGTACTTTTGCCTCATCTCATTCTCTCTCATATTTTATTATAATTCTCTGCTTGACTATTAGACTGTAAGAATTTTGATAGCAGGGCCCGTGTATCACCAGCACTAGCAAATTTTTAATAGAATCAGAAGCTCTCCCAGACTATGGGGTGCAGAGAAAGTGACAATCTGTACTATTGGAGGAAGTTTCTCACCAGGAGTTGCTTTCACTTAAAAAAATAATAAAAACAACAGTAGCTAACATTCATGTAATGTTTTAAAGTGCTTTACATATGTTAATTCATTTGATCCTCACAACAACCCTTTAAGGTAGGTTCTATTATTATCCCCAGTGTACAGATGAGGAAACTGACCTGAGAGAATTTAAGTAACTTGCATAGGGTCACATAGCTACTAAGTATCTAAGGAAGGATTTGAACTCAAGTCTTCCTGACTCTTATGTACACACACACACACACACACACACACACACACACACACACACACAGAGATGGACAGATATAGACAGATATGAATACAGATAGATATAGACAGATAGATAGATAGATCTCCTTCACCAGCTAAACAAGTGGTAAGTGATAAAATCCACATAATCTATTGTTATATTCAGAAAAGTATATTCATAGGATCATTTAGCTGATCACAGACAAAGAACTGGGAGAGACCTTAAAGGTGTTGTATATTTACATACCAGAAAGCTGAGACTCTGAGATTAGAGGCAGAAGACCAACCTGGGAGAATGGTCTAGACTTTAGGGGTTATTAAATTGGAGTTTATGCATTTATTTTTAAAAATAAATTTTAATAACTGTGCTTCAATGTAATTGGTTTCCTTTGTAATCCTGTTTGTTTTGTTTTACACATTTAAAAACTAATTATTCTGAGAAGAGAACATAGGCATTACTATACTGTTAAAGGGGTCCAAAGGTTAAGAACCCCTGGCCTAAAGAGAAGAAAATCCTTAAAATTTTATTTCTTAAGAGTTCACCAAAAGGGACATTAGGTTCATTTTCAGAATATTTCCCTGTAGCCCAGTGGTTTTCAAAATATGGCCCAGGAATCCCTGGAAATCCCGGAACCTTTTCAGGGGCGTCACAAAGCCAGAACTATTTTATAAGACTAAGATGTTTTCATTTCTAATTTGATAAATAATACAAATAGAAATAACTCACATAAACAAAAGCTCTTGTTGGGGGAGGGGGAGTACTTAATAAAACCAAAATGTTTTGAACTCCTACTGCAGTCGAAGAAGCTTTACTCTTTCCCTTTCTATCTCACCAGAGACTAGTCCAGTACAACAATGTACAACATACACACAAAGATAAAATAAAGGGCAAGAGTAGGATTTATTGTGTAAAAAATCAGAGGTAGTAATCATGATATCAAAGTTAAAGCTAAAATAGATTTAATCAAAAGAGAAAAATAAGGAAACTACACTATGTGTCAGCAATATTATTCAATATTGTTTTTAGACCATTTAAAATAGTTAAACAGCATAGAATATCTGAGAGTATATCTGCTAAAACTGACACAGGAACTATATGATCATGAACATAAAGCACTTTTTATACAAATAAAGTCAGATCTAAATAATTGAATATAATTTTAAATATAATTTTTAAAATTACTATTTTACCTAACTAATCTATTTATTCAATGCCATCCCAATTAAATTACAAAAAAAAAATCTTGCTGAGTTAGAAAAAATAATAACAAAGTTCATTTGGAAGAACAAAAGGTCAGGAATTTCAAAGAAACCAGGGAAAAAAAGATGTAAAGGAAGCAGATTCAGCAGTATCAGACCTTAAGCTGTATTATAAAATGAGAGCATTGTTGAAGTATAAAATGGATAATTTCAATTATTTTAAATTAAAATTTTCTTCTATAAATAAGATCAATGTAGCCAAGAATAGAAGGAATGTAGACAATTGGGGAAAAAAAAACTTTCATAGACAATCTTTCAGATAGGATGTGATTGTGTTGGAATATTGCCGTGGTGTAGGAAATGATGAGCTGGTTGATTTAAAAAATATGGAAAGACTTGCACTTACGAAGGAATATGCTATCCACATTCAGAGAAAGAGATGGTGAGTGGAAATATGCACAGTATGGTCTTACATTTTTGTGTGTGAGTATATATGTGTATATATGTATATGTTTATAGATATCTATGTGTGTGTGTGTGTGTGTGTGTATGCATTTAATTGAAGCCTTGGGGGTGAGGGTGGGAGGCAAACACAAGGGAGGGAGGGGAAAAATAAAGTAAAAAGTGCATAGCAGAGAACAAGAGAAAACCTACAAGAAAGCAAAGAAAAGCTGGGTAGCTTTGAAAATAATGTATAGTATTTATTACATAGGTTTTATTGAAATGGAAATTTATTGTGTTATATTGAATCCTCTCTTATGTTCTGTTGTGTACATGGTGATTTTTTTCTTTTCTCACTTTATATTTACATTTTAAATGAATAAAAAACTTTACAAAAAGAAAAACCCCCCAAACCCCTGACAACAATGTATAAAGAGCTACACTTATTAATTCCTTTCCCCTCCTGGATGCATTTCTGGCTCTCCAGACTGCACCAGCATGATATGGGTGTCTCCCCTACACTCCCAATTTTCAGTTTCCTTTTTTTTCTCTCGGCTTCTATTCCATTAGAATGTAAACTTCTTGAACATAGGGGCTGTCTTTGTTTTTGCCTTGTATTTGTATCCACAGTGTTTAACACAGTGCTTAGTTAAATGCTTAATAAATGCTTGTAGCCAGCCTGCCTGCCTTTAATTAGTAGTAGCCCAACATCCTTTCTTTGTTAGTAAGATTCTTGCCTTTTCTTGGATTCTGAGTGTGGGAAGCTGGTTACATTGGGCATCAGAGGTCACATCTGAATATGCCACATTATCTGATTATTTTGAATATCTTTTAGGGTACATTATATTTAACATATTAATCTTATATTATATTACACACCCATTATAATAACATGGCTAGATAGACATTGGGAAGATTTCATTGCCACCAACCTCCAATTTTACTTCCTCTACCCCATTTTTTTCTAAAGATTAATTCTGTTTATTTTTTCATGCCATCTTTTAAACTAAAAGCCCCGAAGTCAGTAACTTATTCCAATCTATAACACATTGAATAATGCCACAGAAGTTCAAATGTTTAATTCTGCAAGGGAAAACTTTGCAGA
>NW_020953008.1:0-7516 GCF_900497805.2 Vombatus ursinus | reverse complement strand
AAGTTCCATGAGGCCTTCTTTCCCCCTCTAATAGCACTTTTTTTTTTCTAATAGCATTTTTATGGAGTTGAATCCACGTATTTTGAGTAGATTAGTGGGGATGGGGAAGAGGGTACTTATGATGTTAGATGGAAACCACAGAACCTCTATCTCACCTGCTTGGATGGGGACTCTAGCCCACGGACATGTTATTTAAAGCTGTGGAATAAAAAGGGCAAATGGGAGCAAGGGTGTTGTACTTAAACCAAGCCCTGTTGAGATTTGTGTTGTGTTTAATGTACTGCCTTGCCCTTTGTATGCTGCGGATCAAGATGTGACTGAGGGAAATTCATATTCTCCCAATAAGTCACTGCACTGGTTTGACTTTATAAACTGGTTACTTAATAAAACAGTTGTAAAAATAAACAAAAAATATACCAGCAGCAGTATGTAGAATAGATTGAAAGAGAATGGAAGGAACATTTTGTTTCTCATTTTCTGGCAGCAATCTTCCTGGGTTCTTTTCGTATGCCCTATCAGGAGATCAAAACTGTCATCTTGGAGGTGAATGAGGCTGTTCTAACAGAATCTATGGTGCAGGTGAGTAAGACAAGATAGTTTAACTGTATTGGTCTCGTCTGGTGAATTTATTTTAATTTTGAATAATTTTATTTTCGTGCCTATTGATCAGTAGTAGCATTGAAATATGTGAACAAGAGGGGCAGCTAGGTGGCGCAGTGGATAGAGCTCCAGCCTTGGAGTCAGGAGGACCTGGGTTCAAATCTAATCTCAGACACTTGAAACTTACTAGCTGTGTGACCCTGGGCAAGTCACTTAACCCCAATTGCCTCACCAAAAAAAAAGAAAGAAAGAAAGAAAGAAATATGTGAACAGGAGCAAAAAAGAAAATACAAAAGCAAAACAGTACAAAAATGATTGTACATGTAACTATGTACTACTCTGATTGTTAAAAGAGAATATTTTTTATCAACTTAAAATTCCAGTGTGGTCAACATTAATTTTTTTGTTGTTTAATGTTGTTTTTCTTTATGTAGATGAAGGCACTGGGTATATATACTGTTGTTTTGTTTCTGCTTTCTTTACTATGCATTGGTTCAGATAAGTCTTCCTATATTTTCTTTGCATCCTTTATATTTGTTATCTGCCATAGAGTAATAATACTGAATTATATTAAAAAAATGATTGAGGAATTCAGAGAATTCTGAGACTCGGTGTATAAACTGATACAAAGAGAAATAAACAGAACCAAGAGAAAAACATTCAGTTATTGCACTAATATAAATTTAAAATCCCTAATAGGAAGTCAAACTATGAAAAACTTTTAAGAATCAGTGAAACTTACAGATAATGAAACATAACTCCTTATGACAGCTAGGAAAGAATTTTCATATATCGTCAGGTATGGTCACTGTCGTGTTTTTGCTTAATTGTTTTTCTTTGTTGGAAGGAAGGTAGAGAGGAAATAAGCATTTGTTAAACACCCACAGTGTGCCAGACATTGTGCCAAAACTCTTTACAAATATCTCATTTGATCCAAACAACAACTCTGTAAGGTAGGTGCTGTTATTATCCCCATTTTACAGTTGAGGAAACTGAGGCAGGCAGTGGTCATGTAATTTGCCCGGGGTTACACAGGTAGTAAGTGCCTAGTGCAGATTTGAATTCAGTTCTTCCTTACTCCAGGCAGAGTGCTCTTTATCAGTGAGTAAGTATTTAGGAAGCACCTAGTTCCAGGCCATTATGCTGGGGATACAAATGCAAATAAAAACATAGACAGTCCTTGCCCTCAAGGAGGTTATAATCTAATGGGGGAACACAACCCACAAAAAGAAGCTGAAAAGTGGGACCGGAGAGGAATGGTACCTACCACGGCGTGATAGAGAGTTCTAGAGAAGTCTAAAAGCAGTGGAGCTGGTAGAAAATGGGACTAATGATAGCTAACACACATGTATGTATGCATACACAAGTGTATATGCATGCATATGTATATCTGTCCAACTATGGGCCAGGCACTATGCTAAGCACTTTCCAATAATTGTCATTTGATCCTCACAACAACCTTGGGAGATGGCTGCTGACATTTTACAGATGAGGAAACTGAGGCAGACTAAGTGACTTGCCCAGAGTCATATAGCTAGTTAAAGTATGGAGGCCAAATTTGAGTTCAGGTCTTCTGACTCCAGGTTCAGTGCTCTCTCCACTATGCCTAGGGTTCAATTTGGGGTTGGGGATGAGATTGAAATGACTGATGTAAAAATGAAAGACAATTAAATGTGTTTTGAAAATTTTGTTACAGTGTACATTCGTATACCAAAGTTTATTCAAACATTCCCCACATATTGTAGATTCAAAGTTTGTTTTCAGTTTTTTGCTGTTACAAATGATACTTGTAGGAATATTTCTGTGTAGCCAGGTCTTTTTTTCCCCTTTCTGCAGTGATCTTAGTATCAGCATCAATAGGACAAAAGATAACATCTTTTATCATAAAGTTTAATGCAAGACTTTTCCCAGTCTATATATTTCCTGCTTCTTCTAGATGCAGCGTTTTGAGTTGTGCAGAATCTTTTTTTTTAAAGAGTCAAATTTGTCTCTTTTTGTACCTTATAATTTCCTTTTGAGTCATGACTGATTATTTTTTTTTTTGCTGTACACAGTTGCACAATGTATGGTTATAGGTGCTTTAATTTTTTATAGTATGACATTTTGTAATTAAATTATTTATCCACTTGGAATTTCTTATGGTATAAGGTACTAATTTGTTGCCATTTTCCCACAAATTGCAATTAATTTTTCCAAGCAGTTTTTGTTGAATAATGAATTCATTCCCCAGTGATTTGTGTTCTTGGACTTATTGAATACTAGACAGTTGTATGCATTTGGTTCTGAATCTTGTTTTTCTGATCTTTTTCAGGGATCTGTTTTTTTCTGTTTATACCCAGTATGAGATTGTTTTGATAATTATTGTTTCATAGTATAAGTGGAAATTTGGTGGTGCTAATTCACTTTCTATTTTGTTTTATTATTTTCCTTGATATCCTTTATCTTGGGTTCTTCCATTTAAGTTTTCTTATTTAATTGATATTTTAGTTGGTATTAAATCTACAAATAAATTTGAGTGTTTCTCCCCCTCTCTTCTATATTAACATAGAAGAAGCAGAATCTTTCAGTAGAGAGAACTGGCCTTGGAGCCAGGAAGACCTGGATTCAAGTCCTGCCTCTGGTACATACTAACTGTTATTGTGAGCAAGTCATTTAACCTCTCAGGGCCCTAACCAACCCTATAAAACTTTAAGTTGCAGAGAAGGTGTGCAACTGCTTTTGTAGAGGGCATTCCTCTCCTGGAGCCCTCTCCACTCTGGTGAAATCACAGTTCCAGTACTTCACATTAAGTACCTTTCCAGTTGTTTAGTTCTTTTTTTTTTTTTTAATAAGCAAAAAGTACTTCATATGGCTAGATAAATTAATTCTCAAATATTTAGTACATTTTAAATGATCTTTATTTTATAACTTTTCTTGGTTAGTAGTTTTATTTAGGAATATTAATAATTTTGTGTGGTTATTTTTTTATCCTGCCATCTTGGTGAAGCTGTTTTTTTTTTGTGGTCTCTTGAATTTTTTAAGTAAGTCATCCTATCATACCCCCTTTTTAAATTCTAATTTCCTTTTTTATTTTATTACTATTGATAACAGTCCTAAAACTTGTAAAAAAAAAAAAATAATGCAAGTGGGGACATCCTGTTTTCATTCTACTTCATTATAAATAATGTTAGCTCTTGGTTTCTGGTAAGTTTTTTGTTATTTCCCTGCCTATTTTTTTTTTTTTTATCATAAGTGAGTATTGAATTTTATTGAAGGCTTTTTGTGCATCTATTGTCTTTTCCTGGTTTTGTTTTTATTTTTATTTTTCCTGGTTTGTTTTTATTATTGACATTTTGTTATGCCAATTATTTTTTAATGTTGAACTATCTGCATCCTTAGTATAAATCCAACTTGATAATAGTTTTTTTTTAAAGGGTATTACTATTTTAGAGTATTTCTTATGAACTCTCTCATTAGGCAGGCAGTCTGCCCTCTAGTTAATTGAACATTGAATAGGATCTGTAGGACAGTTTAAGAGAGAGGCTCAGCCAAAATGAAGCAGACTAAACATCCCTCCTCCCCCGGCTTTTCCCTCCCTTCTCTCCCTCTCTTTCCCCCCTTCCCCATTTCTCTCTACCCCCTTTCCCTACCTTCTCTCCCTCTCTCTTTCCTTCTCTCTTTTTTTCTTTCTTTCAGAATCTCATTAAGCAGATGCCAGAGCCAGAGCAGCTAAAGATGCTGTCAGAACTAAAGAATGAATATGATGATCTGGCTGAGTCAGAACAGTTTGGTGTAGTGGTGAGTGAGGCCTAAAGCAATGGGCTCTTTATCCCATGGGGAGAAGCTTTCTGTCTATAGATATCTGTCCACCTACACACACACACACACACACACACACACACACACACACACACACACACACACACACACACACACACACACACTCATCCATTGAGAGTGACCATTTCATTCTCTCCCTCCTCTTAGCTTTGCTGTGTCTCAAACCTGGACTTAGTACTTTTTTCCTTACTCTTCTTTGGGATTCTTTTCATGATCAATGGATTTGAAGCCTGTCTCCCTTATCCCCACCTCCTCTCTGCTATATTTCTTTGCCTGGCTTTTTTCACTAGCCCCCTTTGTCCTTTCCACCAGATGGGCACCGTGCCCCGCCTTCGACCCCGACTCAATGCCATTCTCTTCAAGCTGCAGTTCAACGAGCAGGTAGAAAATATCAAGCCAGAGATTGTTTCTGTAACAGCTGCTTGTGAAGAGGTACGAAAGAGTGAGAGCTTTTCTGGCCTCTTGGAAATAACCCTGCTCGTGGGCAACTACATGAATGCTGGCTCTAGGAATGCTGGTGCCTTTGGCTTCAACATTAGCTTCCTCTGCAAGGTGAGAATGGGAGTCAGAACAGAGAGACCAGGACAGGTGTCTAGCCCTTTGGGCCAAATAGTAGGAGCTACAATCTGCTGAGAGTGGTTTTGGTCTCAGATCCATTCCCCTGCTCATAGATATTCTTCTTCTCAGCTTCGTGACACCAAGTCCACTGATCAGAAGATGACACTACTGCATTTCTTGGCTGAAATGTGTGAGAACAGCTACCCTGAGGTCCTCAAGTTCCCTGATGAGTTAACCCATGTAGAGAAGGCTAGCAGAGGTGAGGACAGTCTGGGGAGAGACTATAAGGTGGCACAGGGGGCTGGCAAGTATCTGCTTGGAGAGGGAAGTAGATATTATTTGGTTGTAGAATGCATTAAGTCCCAAGCTAATGAATATATTTGGGTCTAGGGGTGATGTTGAGGGGACATGAGTCCATAGGGAAAATATAAAGTGGAGTGGAGCTTATGTATATAAAATTGAGGAGAATATTTAGCAGCACAGTGAAAAGAAAGTCATGTGGGGGGAAAACACTTGTTTTTAGTCTAAGACCTCAACTCTCTTGGTTTTCCCATTCAGAAAACATAGACTTTCTTGGCAGAAATTAAGACATCACTATCTGGGAAGAAGGCAGAGAGAATATAGCCTTTTGCTGAAGAAAAAGCTATTCTACCACTCATTTTCTCTGAGAGTGGAAGTAATCCAATATATTATAGGTAGCACTTATCCTAGCTATATGTTTCTATGCAAGTCTCCCTGCTCCTAAATCCCATTCCACTAACAGGCATAGGGCCGAGACCGCAGGGCCCAAGGGGCAGGAGCTCAGTTCATTCAGTTAAACATGTATTTATGGACCATTTCTGATTTCTCTAGCACTGTAGGTATTGAGATTTGCCACATAAATTCATGACAGAATTCTGGTGATCAAGATAGAAGCTTAGAGTCTTAATGGAGAGATAAGACTTGTACACAGTAGAGAGCAATTGAAAGGTATGTCAGGTCAGATATTAAGAAGTGCTCAGTTAAATGTAATCGAGTACCTGAAGCAGTTAGGAAGGGGAAACCCACTGACTTGAAGAGCTGCTGTCCTAGGCTAAGATCCTTTCAGGGCTGTAAGTTCATTTTTCATTGAAGCTATAAGTTCATTGTTAACCCATCCATCTCATGCAGTCTCTGCTGAGAATTTACAGAAGAACCTGGATCTAATGAAGAAGCAGATTTCAGATGTAGAACGAGATGTTCAGAACTTCCCAGCTGCCACTGATGAAAAAGACAAGTTTGTGGAGAAAATGAGCATATCCTTTCAAGGAGTGTGAAGAGGGGGAAACCGCAAAGGGGAATAAATGGGAGAAATCTATGGGGCTCAGGAGTAGGAGTATGGAACACACTTTAGTGAGATGGCTTTAGAGTCTACTACTTCATGCACTGTACTCTGGGAGCGTGTAATTGAAGAGTCTAAAGAAGCAAGACTATTAGTTTCTTGGTCCGGGTCCTTAACTCCTTGCCCTCACAGCTTTGTAAAGGATGCCCAGGAACAATATAACAAGCTGCGGATGATGCATTCTAACATGGAAACCCTCTTTAAGGAACTAGGAGATTACTTCCTCTTCGATCCCAAGAAAGTGACTGTGGAAGAATTCTTCATGGACTTAAACAATTTCAGGAATATGTTTCTGGTAAGCAAGCAATCTTTGCCTCCAAACCAAGAAGACCTGGGGGGGGGGGGGGGGGTTTCCTCCCAGAGATTAGCTCAGTTTGCTTGATTGTTATGTTTTTTTATTCATAGCAAGCAGTCAAGGAGAACCAGAAGCGACGGGAGACAGAGGAAAAGATGCGTCGAGCAAAGTTAGCCAAAGAAAAGGCGGAGAAAGAACGATTAGAGAAGCAGCAGAAGAGAGAGCAGCTGATAGATATGAATGCAGGTATGAAGGGAGAACAAGGAATAGGGAGGGGGAGAAACAGGGAGGATGTTCAGGAGCTGCAGTTTGGGCAGAGAAAATGGCTGATTTCTGAGCTGGATTTTTAATAAGTGAGCTTTTGGCACAGTTCCTTAGATCAAGTTTGTGTTTGCTCTAATTTTCTCTGCTAGATTTTCAGTTTTTTCCTCTGTTTTTTATTTTTTTTCTTTATACCTTATCTTCTTAATTGTAAAGCCTCCTCCCATTCATATTCTCTTGTTACTAGGTGACCTTGGTGTTACTAACACACACCCCTCCTTTCTGCCTGTTCAGGAGCTCCTCTGGTCTCCTCTCACACTCTGCAGACCTCTGTTTACATTATCTCTAAGATGGCCTCCTAGGCCTCTGCCAAGTCCTTTGTGGCAGCAATACCACCCCTCCCCTAGTTCCTAACTCTTTCCCCCTTCTCCCCCCATCACTTCGGCTTGGGAACAGTTACGAAGTATGGATTTACAAACCATAACACAAACATACTCTTCCCAGGCAGCATCCGTCTTTTACTACCAGAGGCATTCCTTTGTTGAAACATATGGCTCAAGAACTTGCGCGCGCGCGCACACACACACACACACACACACACACACACACACACACACACACAC
>NW_020953007.1:0-7519 GCF_900497805.2 Vombatus ursinus | reverse complement strand
AAGTTCCATGAGGCCTTCTTTCCCCCTCTAATAGCACTTTTTTTTTTTCTAATAGCATTTTTATGGAGTTGAATCCACGTATTTTGAGTAGATTAGTGGGGATGGGGAAGAGGGTACTTATGATGTTAGATGGAAACCACAGAACCTCTATCTCACCTGCTTGGATGGGGACTCTAGCCCACGGACATGTTATTTAAAGCTGTGGAATAAAAAGGGCAAATGGGAGCAAGGGTGTTGTACTTAAACCAAGCCCTGTTGAGATTTGTGTTGTGTTTAATGTACTGCCTTGCCCTTTGTATGCTGCGGATCAAGATGTGACTGAGGGAAATTCATATTCTCCCAATAAGTCACTGCACTGGTTTGACTTTATAAACTGGTTACTTAATAAAACAGTTGTAAAAATAAACAAAAAATATACCAGCAGCAGTATGTAGAATAGATTGAAAGAGAATGGAAGGAACATTTTGTTTCTCATTTTCTGGCAGCAATCTTCCTGGGTTCTTTTCGTATGCCCTATCAGGAGATCAAAACTGTCATCTTGGAGGTGAATGAGGCTGTTCTAACAGAATCTATGGTGCAGGTGAGTAAGACAAGATAGTTTAACTGTATTGGTCTCGTCTGGTGAATTTATTTTAATTTTGAATAATTTTATTTTCGTGCCTATTGATCAGTAGTAGCATTGAAATATGTGAACAAGAGGGGCAGCTAGGTGGCGCAGTGGATAGAGCTCCAGCCTTGGAGTCAGGAGGACCTGGGTTCAAATCTAATCTCAGACACTTGAAACTTACTAGCTGTGTGACCCTGGGCAAGTCACTTAACCCCAATTGCCTCACCAAAAAAAAAGAAAGAAAGAAAGAAAGAAATATGTGAACAGGAGCAAAAAAGAAAATACAAAAGCAAAACAGTACAAAAATGATTGTACATGTAACTATGTACTACTCTGATTGTTAAAAGAGAATATTTTTTATCAACTTAAAATTCCAGTGTGGTCAACATTAATTTTTTTGTTGTTTAATGTTGTTTTTCTTTATGTAGATGAAGGCACTGGGTATATATACTGTTGTTTTGTTTCTGCTTTCTTTACTATGCATTGGTTCAGATAAGTCTTCCTATATTTTCTTTGCATCCTTTATATTTGTTATCTGCCATAGAGTAATAATACTGAATTATATTAAAAAAATGATTGAGGAATTCAGAGAATTCTGAGACTCGGTGTATAAACTGATACAAAGAGAAATAAACAGAACCAAGAGAAAAACATTCAGTTATTGCACTAATATAAATTTAAAATCCCTAATAGGAAGTCAAACTATGAAAAACTTTTAAGAATCAGTGAAACTTACAGATAATGAAACATAACTCCTTATGACAGCTAGGAAAGAATTTTCATATATCGTCAGGTATGGTCACTGTCGTGTTTTTGCTTAATTGTTTTTCTTTGTTGGAAGGAAGGTAGAGAGGAAATAAGCATTTGTTAAACACCCACAGTGTGCCAGACATTGTGCCAAAACTCTTTACAAATATCTCATTTGATCCAAACAACAACTCTGTAAGGTAGGTGCTGTTATTATCCCCATTTTACAGTTGAGGAAACTGAGGCAGGCAGCGGTCATGTAATTTGCCCGGGGTTACACAGGTAGTAAGTGCCTAGTGCAGATTTGAATTCAGTTCTTCCTTACTCCAGGCAGAGTGCTCTTTATCAGTGAGTAAGTATTTAGGAAGCACCTAGTTCCAGGCCATTATGCTGGGGATACAAATGCAAATAAAAACATAGACAGTCCTTGCCCTCAAGGAGGTTATAATCTAATGGGGGAACACAACCCACAAAAAGAAGCTGAAAAGTGGGACCGGAGAGGAATGGTACCTACCACGGCGTGATAGAGAGTTCTAGAGAAGTCTAAAAGCAGTGGAGCTGGTAGAAAATGGGACTAATGATAGCTAACACACATGTATGTATGCATACACAAGTGTATATGCATGCATATGTATATCTGTCCAACTATGGGCCAGGCACTATGCTAAGCACTTTCCAATAATTGTCATTTGATCCTCACAACAACCTTGGGAGATGGCTGCTGACATTTTACAGATGAGGAAACTGAGGCAGACTAAGTGACTTGCCCAGAGTCATATAGCTAGTTAAAGTATGGAGGCCAAATTTGAGTTCAGGTCTTCTGACTCCAGGTTCAGTGCTCTCTCCACTATGCCTAGGGTTCAATTTGGGGTTGGGGATGAGATTGAAATGACTGATGTAAAAATGAAAGACAATTAAATGTGTTTTGAAAATTTTGTTACAGTGTACATTCGTATACCAAAGTTTATTCAAACATTCCCCACATATTGTAGATTCAAAGTTTGTTTTCAGTTTTTTGCTGTTACAAATGATACTTGTAGGAATATTTCTGTGTAGCCAGGTCTTTTTTTCCCCTTTCTGCAGTGATCTTAGTATCAGCATCAATAGGACAAAAGATAACATCTTTTATCATAAAGTTTAATGCAAGACTTTTCCCAGTCTATATATTTCCTGCTTCTTCTAGATGCAGCGTTTTGAGTTGTGCAGAATCTTTTTTTTTAAAGAGTCAAATTTGTCTCTTTTTGTACCTTATAATTTCCTTTTGAGTCATGACTGATTATTTTTTTTTTTGCTGTACACAGTTGCACAATGTATGGTTATAGGTGCTTTAATTTTTTATAGTATGACATTTTGTAATTAAATTATTTATCCACTTGGAATTTCTTATGGTATAAGGTACTAATTTGTTGCCATTTTCCCACAAATTGCAATTAATTTTTCCAAGCAGTTTTTGTTGAATAATGAATTCATTCCCCAGTGATTTGTGTTCTTGGACTTATTGAATACTAGACAGTTGTATGCATTTGGTTCTGAATCTTGTTTTTCTGATCTTTTTCAGGGATCTGTTTTTTTCTGTTTATACCCAGTATGAGATTGTTTTGATAATTATTGTTTCATAGTATAAGTGGAAATTTGGTGGTGCTAATTCACTTTCTATTTTGTTTTATTATTTTCCTTGATATCCTTTATCTTGGGTTCTTCCATTTAAGTTTTCTTATTTAATTGATATTTTAGTTGGTATTAAATCTACAAATAAATTTGAGTGTTTCTCCCCCTCTCTTCTATATTAACATAGAAGAAGCAGAATCTTTCAGTAGAGAGAACTGGCCTTGGAGCCAGGAAGACCTGGATTCAAGTCCTGCCTCTGGTACATACTAACTGTTATTGTGAGCAAGTCATTTAACCTCTCAGGGCCCTAACCAACCCTATAAAACTTTAAGTTGCAGAGAAGGTGTGCAACTGCTTTTGTAGAGGGCATTCCTCTCCTGGAGCCCTCTCCACTCTGGTGAAATCACAGTTCCAGTACTTCACATTAAGTACCTTTCCAGTTGTTTAGTTCTTTTTTTTTTTTTTAATAAGCAAAAAGTACTTCATATGGCTAGATAAATTAATTCTCAAATATTTAGTACATTTTAAATGATCTTTATTTTATAACTTTTCTTGGTTAGTAGTTTTATTTAGGAATATTAATAATTTTGTGTGGTTATTTTTTTATCCTGCCATCTTGGTGAAGCTGTTTTTTTTTTGTTGTCTCTTGAATTTTTTAAGTAAGTCATCCTATCATACCCCCTTTTTAAATTCTAATTTCCTTTTTTATTTTATTACTATTGATAACAGTCCTAAAACTTGTAAAAAAAAAAAAATAATGCAAGTGGGGACATCCTGTTTTCATTCTACTTCATTATAAATAATGTTAGCTCTTGGTTTCTGGTAAGTTTTTTGTTATTTCCCTGCCTATTTTTTTTTTTTTTATCATAAGTGAGTATTGAATTTTATTGAAGGCTTTTTGTGCATCTATTGTCTTTTCCTGGTTTTGTTTTTATTTTTATTTTTCCTGGTTTGTTTTTATTATTGACATTTTGTTATGCCAATTATTTTTTAATGTTGAACTATCTGCATCCTTAGTATAAATCCAACTTGATAATAGTTTTTTTTTAAAGGGTATTACTATTTTAGAGTATTTCTTATGAACTCTCTCATTAGGCAGGCAGTCTGCCCTCTAGTTAATTGAACATTGAATAGGATCTGTAGGACAGTTTAAGAGAGAGGCTCAGCCAAAATGAAGCAGACTAAACATCCCTCCTCCCCCGGCTTTTCCCTCCCTTCTCTCCCTCTCTTTCCCCCCTTCCCCATTTCTCTCTACCCCCTTTCCCTACCTTCTCTCCCTCTCTCTTTCCTTCTCTCTTTTTTTCTTTCTTTCAGAATCTCATTAAGCAGATGCCAGAGCCAGAGCAGCTAAAGATGCTGTCAGAACTAAAGAATGAATATGATGATCTGGCTGAGTCAGAACAGTTTGGTGTAGTGGTGAGTGAGGCCTAAAGCAATGGGCTCTTTATCCCATGGGGAGAAGCTTTCTGTCTATAGATATCTGTCCACCTACACACACACACACACACACACACACACACACACACACACACACACACACACACACACACACACACACACACTCATCCATTGAGAGTGACCATTTCATTCTCTCCCTCCTCTTAGCTTTGCTGTGTCTCAAACCTGGACTTAGTACTTTTTTCCTTACTCTTCTTTGGGATTCTTTTCATGATCAATGGATTTGAAGCCTGTCTCCCTTATCCCCACCTCCTCTCTGCTATATTTCTTTGCCTGGCTTTTTTCACTAGCCCCCTTTGTCCTTTCCACCAGATGGGCACCGTGCCCCGCCTTCGACCCCGACTCAATGCCATTCTCTTCAAGCTGCAGTTCAACGAGCAGGTAGAAAATATCAAGCCAGAGATTGTTTCTGTAACAGCTGCTTGTGAAGAGGTACGAAAGAGTGAGAGCTTTTCTGGCCTCTTGGAAATAACCCTGCTCGTGGGCAACTACATGAATGCTGGCTCTAGGAATGCTGGTGCCTTTGGCTTCAACATTAGCTTCCTCTGCAAGGTGAGAATGGGAGTCAGAACAGAGAGACCAGGACAGGTGTCTAGCCCTTTGGGCCAAATAGTAGGAGCTACAATCTGCTGAGAGTGGTTTTGGTCTCAGATCCATTCCCCTGCTCATAGATATTCTTCTTCTCAGCTTCGTGACACCAAGTCCACTGATCAGAAGATGACACTACTGCATTTCTTGGCTGAAATGTGTGAGAACAGCTACCCTGAGGTCCTCAAGTTCCCTGATGAGTTAACCCATGTAGAGAAGGCTAGCAGAGGTGAGGACAGTCTGGGGAGAGACTATAAGGTGGCACAGGGGGCTGGCAAGTATCTGCTTGGAGAGGGAAGTAGATATTACTTGGTTGTAGAATGCATTAAGTCCCAAGCTAATGAATATATTTGGGTCTAGGGGTGATGTTGAGGGGACATGAGTCCATAGGGAAAATATAAAGTGGAGTGGAGCTTATGTATATAAAATTGAGGAGAATATTTAGCAGCACAGTGAAAAGAAAGTCATGTGGGGGGAAAACACTTGTTTTTAGTCTAAGACCTCAACTCTCTTGGTTTTCCCATTCAGAAAACATAGACTTTCTTGGCAGAAATTAAGACATCACTATCTGGGAAGAAGGCAGAGAGAATATAGCCTTTTGCTGAAGAAAAAGCTATTCTACCACTCATTTTCTCTGAGAGTGGAAGTAATCCAATATATTATAGGTAGCACTTATCCTAGCTATATGTCTCTATGCAAGTCTCCCTGCTCCTAAATCCCATTCCACTAACAGGCATAGGGCCGAGACCGCAGGGCCCAAGGGGCAGGAGCTCAGTTCATTCAGTTAAACATGTATTTATGGACCATTTCTGATTTCTCTAGCACTGTAGGTATTGAGATTTGCCACATAAATTCATGACAGAATTCTGGTGATCAAGATAGAAGCTTAGAGTCTTAATGGAGAGATAAGACTTGTACACAGTAGAGAGCAATTGAAAGGTATGTCAGGTCAGATATTAAGAAGTGCTCAGTTAAATGTAATCGAGTACCTGAAGCAGTTAGGAAGGGGAAACCCACTGACTTGAAGAGCTGCTGTCCTAGGCTAAGATCCTTTCAGGGCTGTAAGTTCATTTTTCATTGAAGCTATAAGTTCATTGTTAACCCATCCATCTCATGCAGTCTCTGCTGAGAATTTACAGAAGAACCTGGATCTAATGAAGAAGCAGATTTCAGATGTAGAACGAGATGTTCAGAACTTCCCAGCTGCCACTGATGAAAAAGACAAGTTTGTGGAGAAAATGAGCATATCCTTTCAAGGAGTGTGAAGAGGGGGAAACCGCAAAGGGGAATAAATGGGAGAAATCTATGGGGCTCAGGAGTAGGAGTATGGAACACACTTTAGTGAGATGGCTTTAGAGTCTACTACTTCATGCACTGTACTCTGGGAGCGTGTAATTGAAGAGTCTAAAGAAGCAAGACTATTAGTTTCTTGGTCCGGGTCCTTAACTCCTTGCCCTCACAGCTTTGTAAAGGATGCCCAGGAACAATATAACAAGCTGCGGATGATGCATTCTAACATGGAAACCCTCTTTAAGGAACTAGGAGATTACTTCCTCTTCGATCCCAAGAAAGTGACTGTGGAAGAATTCTTCATGGACTTAAACAATTTCAGGAATATGTTTCTGGTAAGCAAGCAATCTTTGCCTCCAAACCAAGAAGACCTGGGGGGGGGGGGGGGGGTTTCCTCCCAGAGATTAGCTCAGTTTGCTTGATTGTTATGTTTTTTTATTCATAGCAAGCAGTCAAGGAGAACCAGAAGCGACGGGAGACAGAGGAAAAGATGCGTCGAGCAAAGTTAGCCAAAGAAAAGGCGGAGAAAGAACGATTAGAGAAGCAGCAGAAGAGAGAGCAGCTGATAGATATGAATGCAGGTATGAAGGGAGAACAAGGAATAGGGAGGGGGAGAAACAGGGAGGATGTTCAGGAGCTGCAGTTTGGGCAGAGAAAATGGCTGATTTCTGAGCTGGATTTTTAATAAGTGAGCTTTTGGCACAGTTCCTTAGATCAAGTTTGTGTTTGCTCTAATTTTCTCTGCTAGATTTTCAGTTTTTTCCTCTGTTTTTTATTTTTTTTCTTTATACCTTATCTTCTTAATTGTAAAGCCTCCTCCCATTCATATTCTCTTGTTACTAGGTGACCTTGGTGTTACTAACACACACCCCTCCTTTCTGCCTGTTCAGGAGCTCCTCTGGTCTCCTCTCACACTCTGCAGACCTCTGTTTACATTATCTCTAAGATGGCCTCCTAGGCCTCTGCCAAGTCCTTTGTGGCAGCAATACCACCCCTCCCCTAGTTCCTAACTCTTTCCCCCTTCTCCCCCCATCACTTCGGCTTGGGAACAGTTACGAAGTATGGATTTACAAACCATAACACAAACATACTCTTCCCAGGCAGCATCCGTCTTTTACTACCAGAGGCATTCCTTTGTTGAAACATATGGCTCAAGAACTTGCGCGCGCGCGCGCACACACACACACACACACACACACACACACACACACACACACACAC
>NW_020953006.1:0-3157 GCF_900497805.2 Vombatus ursinus | reverse complement strand
ACACACACACACACACACACACACACACACACACACACACACACACTTCCAAAGCAAAGAATGGGTGATTGTAAATGAACATAATGAAAATTTAAGGACATAAGTGCAAATGACAAGATTAATTTAAATTAGGTCAATCACTCAACAAGCAATTATGAAACACTATGTAACAGGCTCTGAGATACAAATATGATAATGAAACAAGTCTTATTCATAGGGGTTGAGAAACAAAAAGACATATATAGATGGTTTTAAACAAAACTAATAAAAATAATAACAAGCTATACAGGAACCAGGTCATTATTACAGCCAGAACTATTGTTTACTATTGCTCAAACCAACCAGTGATCAATATATTCTTTATAGATATAGTTATGCCAAATGCCCATAATTTCCAAGCTATGTGAAATGAAAACTTCAAAATATAGAGATTTAGTAGAAGAAATCAAATCATGTGGAAACAGGATGAGGTACATATTGCACATATCAGCCTATCTACTACTAGAATGGTCTCAAGTATGTTTTCAGTATGATTTCAGAAGATAAACTTGCAACCTAATGCTTTAATTATAAAGAAGTAGTATTTTGTTGGCCAATATGATTGTCAATTTAACATCAATTTTAAAGGAATCATAGCAAGATAGAAACCCATCCTAGAATGATTTCTATGTGAGCTCTGCAGCAAATACTTCACATGCTCCTAAATTGCTATGATAAATTTAATGGCTTGGTGGATACTCTGTTAATATGAGGACTTCAAATGTAGTTATGAACTGATTGAATTGACACTTCAGTCAGTACAATTTAAGTTCCTCTAAGAGTCAAATAGTCAAGGCACTGTAATATTGTAGGCTGACCTTAACTGCAGACATTTTGATGTTTAGGCTGACATGACAGTCAGTAGAACAAGTGGTATTCCTTCATCATCTCCCACAAGAAGTCAAGCTACACTGAGACAAATTTTAAAATACCAATATCCCATGTACTGGAAGTGCTTCAGTGGAGATTGTACTGATCACCAAAGAGGGCAAAAAACAAGAGCATATGACATGGACAAAAAGTATTGATGCTTGATTGTGACACAACTGCAAATAGATTTTTCCAGGTATAGCCTGGGCTTCATATTGCTTTTGTCAATTCTATTCTCGGCTCCAAAAGACAAAATAATACATTGCAGAAGCATGCAGAACATTCAAAAATAATTACTTCATTCAAAAACCTTGATAATATTAAATCAGAGTTTAAGATAGAGAGCAATTTACATTCTGAAAAGGGAAAAATTAAATTAAATTTAAAATTTTGAAATTAGAAATCTTCACTTGATATAAATTCTAGAAATGCTACATGATAACAAAATATACAACACAAATAATTCCAATGTCACAAATGAATTTGAAGAAAAGATAGTCATTTGTAGACTGGAATATTGAAAAGTCTTTTTTTAGGTTGATAGCACAAATCCATGCAGCAGATCAACTATACGAAAACAGTATTCAAATCAGCTGGCATTTGCTATAATCATCATGGCCAAATGCATTTTCCCATGATATTTGAAACTAGAACAATCAGGTGTGTCAATGCACAATTTAAAATAAAATTCTTATAATTTACAATCATTTTTCCATCTGTCCTAATGGGCTTTAAACACAAGAAGTTTCAAGCAAATATTATAATTTTACTTAGAAATAAATATTTTCACCATACTATCTCTATTTCCTTTTCCTTGTAGGTAAAATATTTCATGCCATCAATTTATTACACTTGATCCTTTGAGGTAATCTTAAATTCCTTTCCTTTTGTCGGTAGAATATGTAAAATAGTCCATGACCTGCATTCATCAATACATACAGTGGCCATTGCTGTCGTAAGAACCATAGGAGAAAATGTGGAGTAATTTAGGTATACTCCTGAGGGTTTTTTTTTCCTCTTTAGCTTTACTACCACATAGATAAATGAGCTTACCCCACTGCATCATGACTCAGCCAACTCAAGATCTATGAGATCTGACTTTGGAGATTGAGAAGAATATTTATCCATTGGTTCTACATTCCTTCCCTGATATGAATTGCAGCTTTCTAAGTTAGGATTACAAAAAATCTACATCTATCCTTTGTGGGAAAATCTAGTCTATATCCTCCCATAAAAATGCCAAAATAGAACAAACCATCATACTTACTATCTCCCTCCATATCCTATGAAATTGTGATTCCAATAGAACATACAAGTTTTTGGTCATGGTTACATAAACAGTCCTTTTATTTTTCCAGTCACACACTTCTTTGTTGTCATCTTTTCACTGGTTCCCCAACTCAGTCCTTTAGTTGTACTTGCTTACTTTCATTCACCATATGCTTCTTGGTTGGACCACTTTGATTTTTCAGATACTGTAATGTTCCCTGACTCACTCACTACTAAAACATTGTTTTATTTTGTCACAAGTTTTGAAATTTCACTAAGCAAAACAAAGAAATATAAACACTGCTAAAAGAAAAAAAAAGTTTCCAACTGTGAAATTTTTCATGTTCTCTTTCTCTTGAAGAATAAAGTGAACTAATTCTCTAAATTTCCTAACTTAGAGACTTTAATCTGTGCCATGTATCAATGATTTCCTGCTTTTTTCTATACATTATATGGTTTTTATCCAGTTCAAAACCATGCAGATTGAAAGATGTGTTGTGTAGGCTCAGAGATATAATCTCACTAATGTGGTGTAATGTCTATTGAAATGCATTTGAACTAGGTTTATTTACTGCAACAATCAAAAATAGTTTCTATCTAAATTTTTTGACTTGGTGTTCATGCTTCATTTCATACATCTTTGAGTTTGTAAGAGGGGATGAATTCCCTCTGACCTAATTATTTAGGTGTTGAAAAAAACCTGAATTCTTTCCTCCTGATCAGGACTGGGTTACATTTTCAACTTCATGGTGTTTCTTCTGTCTACTTTTTTTGTGCTGATATAACTTTGCCTTTGGTGGCAGGATCTATAATCACTTCGTTAAATGTGTGTATTTCCACTGAGTGTTCCAGTCACAGAGGAAAGCATTCTTGCAGAAAGAAAGGGGAAAAAATGGTCACTTGCTGTGTTGAAGAGACCATCTATCTAAACCTGTCCTTATCTGGCACCTATGCCCAAGTGAAATAAGCTTCCCAATTT
>NW_020953005.1:0-1384 GCF_900497805.2 Vombatus ursinus | reverse complement strand
CTTTCTATAGTGTACTTAAGTTTAGGCATTTATAGCTAATAATCTAAGTGATCAATAGCTACTGGGAAAATAAATGTAATGATAAAATTTTAAGTCACTGTTTAAAAAAATCAATTAGAAGTGGTTATATCATCTTTCCTGTTATCAGGTGAATTTATGGGAAAATGTAATTTGATTTATAAGTATTCAAATATTATAGATTTATAGCTAAGGGGAACCTTAGAGGTCATTAAGTCTAAATCCAAACTTTTATAGATGAGAAAACAGACCAAGGTAAGTTAAGCCATTTTCCCAAGGTCACACAGCTAGTTAAGTATGCAAGGTAGAGGTTGAGCTTACGTCCTCCTGATGTTAGGTCTCAAACTCTATTTTGCCATGTTGCCTCTATACAAGAAATTCTTAACTTGAGGTCCATGAATTTTTAATAAAATATCTTTTTATAATTGCACTTAATTGACTTTCTTTATAATCTCATGCATTTTATTTTATTCATTTAAAAAATATTCCAAAAAGGGGTTTACTGACTTCACCAGACTGCCAGAGATAAATATTTTACCATGATACATATATACCAAAGAGAAATAATTCATCCATAAAATTTTATGCATTTTTCCAAAGAATAGATTTATTGCTAAAAATAAAACATGCCTGTATTGTGAGGGTGACATTTCTGGTGGATAAAAATGAAACATATCCGTAGAATAACTTTTTTATTTTCTTAAAATGGATATCAGCATACTGAGATAAAATCCTTCAAGTGATAGAGGGGATGTTGCTTCTATCATACAAAACAACATTCAATGAAAAAAAATAAATCAATAAGAGTTTCCTGAAATAGCTTACTTCTTCACGCTTAGTTTCAAATTGTGGTAGTAAAATTGTAAAGATAACATGAAAGAATTATGATATGTGGCTGTTTTTAGACAAAAGAATTAAAGTAACATTAATCTAGTATGACAAGGAATCAAATATTAAATCACAAAAATATAGGCATATATAAATATCAAAATGTAAAGAATTTTATGTTAAATATATGTATATATTATATGTAATATTATGGATTACATACAGAAATAATTAAATACACATCCATCTGAAAATTCCTTTATGTGTTCCATGATATCACAAGAAATTGAATTTGAAATTTCCCAAATTAGTTGTTTGTTGTTTTTTTCCCTTTTGTATTACTTTTCAATAATATGTAAGTCTTTATTGACAATACTTGTTCCACAGTCCTTTTGCCTGTGGTGAGGAAAATGCACCCAGTGAAACAATTTACATGAAATTCATGAGTACTCATTTTTGCCCATCCTACATGGGCCTCCCAGTGAGATGGCATATGGTACTAACAGTATACACAAAGGCTCAGAACCAACAGATGTTT
>NW_020953004.1:0-1384 GCF_900497805.2 Vombatus ursinus | reverse complement strand
AAACATCTGTTGGTTCTGAGCCTTTGTGTATACTGTTAGTACCATATGCCATCTCACTGGGAGGCCCATGTAGGATGGGCAAAAATGAGTACTCATGAATTTCATGTAAATTGTTTCACTGGGTGCATTTTCCTCACCACAGGCAAAAGGACTGTGGAACAAGTATTGTCAATAAAGACTTACATATTATTGAAAAGTAATACAAAAGGGAAAAAAACAACAAACAACTAATTTGGGAAATTTCAAATTCAATTTCTTGTGATATCATGGAACACATAAAGGAATTTTCAGATGGATGTGTATTTAATTATTTCTGTATGTAATCCATAATATTACATATAATATATACATATATTTAACATAAAATTCTTTACATTTTGATATTTATATATGCCTATATTTTTGTGATTTAATATTTGATTCCTTGTCATACTAGATTAATGTTACTTTAATTCTTTTGTCTAAAAACAGCCACATATCATAATTCTTTCATGTTATCTTTACAATTTTACTACCACAATTTGAAACTAAGCGTGAAGAAGTAAGCTATTTCAGGAAACTCTTATTGATTTATTTTTTTTCATTGAATGTTGTTTTGTATGATAGAAGCAACATCCCCTCTATCACTTGAAGGATTTTATCTCAGTATGCTGATATCCATTTTAAGAAAATAAAAAAGTTATTCTACGGATATGTTTCATTTTTATCCACCAGAAATGTCACCCTCACAATACAGGCATGTTTTATTTTTAGCAATAAATCTATTCTTTGGAAAAATGCATAAAATTTTATGGATGAATTATTTCTCTTTGGTATATATGTATCATGGTAAAATATTTATCTCTGGCAGTCTGGTGAAGTCAGTAAACCCCTTTTTGGAATATTTTTTAAATGAATAAAATAAAATGCATGAGATTATAAAGAAAGTCAATTAAGTGCAATTATAAAAAGATATTTTATTAAAAATTCATGGACCTCAAGTTAAGAATTTCTTGTATAGAGGCAACATGGCAAAATAGAGTTTGAGACCTAACATCAGGAGGACGTAAGCTCAACCTCTACCTTGCATACTTAACTAGCTGTGTGACCTTGGGAAAATGGCTTAACTTACCTTGGTCTGTTTTCTCATCTATAAAAGTTTGGATTTAGACTTAATGACCTCTAAGGTTCCCCTTAGCTATAAATCTATAATATTTGAATACTTATAAATCAAATTACATTTTCCCATAAATTCACCTGATAACAGGAAAGATGATATAACCACTTCTAATTGATTTTTTTAAACAGTGACTTAAAATTTTATCATTACATTTATTTTCCCAGTAGCTATTGATCACTTAGATTATTAGCTATAAATGCCTAAACTTAAGTACACTATAGAAAG
>NW_020953003.1:0-3157 GCF_900497805.2 Vombatus ursinus | reverse complement strand
AAATTGGGAAGCTTATTTCACTTGGGCATAGGTGCCAGATAAGGACAGGTTTAGATATATGGTCTCTTCAACACAGCAAGTGACCATTTTTTCCCCTTTCTTTCTGCAAGAATGCTTTCCTCTGTGACTGGAACACTCAGTGGAAATACACACATTTAACGAAGTGATTATAGATCCTGCCACCAAAGGCAAAGTTATATCAGCACAAAAAAAGTAGACAGAAGAAACACCATGAAGTTGAAAATGTAACCCAGTCCTGATCAGGAGGAAAGAATTCAGGTTTTTTTCAACACCTAAATAATTAGGTCAGAGGGAATTCATCCCCTCTTACAAACTCAAAGATGTATGAAATGAAGCATGAACACCAAGTCAAAAAATTTAGATAGAAACTATTTTTGATTGTTGCAGTAAATAAACCTAGTTCAAATGCATTTCAATAGACATTACACCACATTAGTGAGATTATATCTCTGAGCCTACACAACACATCTTTCAATCTGCATGGTTTTGAACTGGATAAAAACCATATAATGTATAGAAAAAAGCAGGAAATCATTGATACATGGCACAGATTAAAGTCTCTAAGTTAGGAAATTTAGAGAATTAGTTCACTTTATTCTTCAAGAGAAAGAGAACATGAAAAATTTCACAGTTGGAAACTTTTTTTTTCTTTTAGCAGTGTTTATATTTCTTTGTTTTGCTTAGTGAAATTTCAAAACTTGTGACAAAATAAAACAATGTTTTAGTAGTGAGTGAGTCAGGGAACATTACAGTATCTGAAAAATCAAAGTGGTCCAACCAAGAAGCATATGGTGAATGAAAGTAAGCAAGTACAACTAAAGGACTGAGTTGGGGAACCAGTGAAAAGATGACAACAAAGAAGTGTGTGACTGGAAAAATAAAAGGACTGTTTATGTAACCATGACCAAAAACTTGTATGTTCTATTGGAATCACAATTTCATAGGATATGGAGGGAGATAGTAAGTATGATGGTTTGTTCTATTTTGGCATTTTTATGGGAGGATATAGACTAGATTTTCCCACAAAGGATAGATGTAGATTTTTTGTAATCCTAACTTAGAAAGCTGCAATTCATATCAGGGAAGGAATGTAGAACCAATGGATAAATATTCTTCTCAATCTCCAAAGTCAGATCTCATAGATCTTGAGTTGGCTGAGTCATGATGCAGTGGGGTAAGCTCATTTATCTATGTGGTAGTAAAGCTAAAGAGGAAAAAAAAACCCTCAGGAGTATACCTAAATTACTCCACATTTTCTCCTATGGTTCTTACGACAGCAATGGCCACTGTATGTATTGATGAATGCAGGTCATGGACTATTTTACATATTCTACCGACAAAAGGAAAGGAATTTAAGATTACCTCAAAGGATCAAGTGTAATAAATTGATGGCATGAAATATTTTACCTACAAGGAAAAGGAAATAGAGATAGTATGGTGAAAATATTTATTTCTAAGTAAAATTATAATATTTGCTTGAAACTTCTTGTGTTTAAAGCCCATTAGGACAGATGGAAAAATGATTGTAAATTATAAGAATTTTATTTTAAATTGTGCATTGACACACCTGATTGTTCTAGTTTCAAATATCATGGGAAAATGCATTTGGCCATGATGATTATAGCAAATGCCAGCTGATTTGAATACTGTTTTCGTATAGTTGATCTGCTGCATGGATTTGTGCTATCAACCTAAAAAAAGACTTTTCAATATTCCAGTCTACAAATGACTATCTTTTCTTCAAATTCATTTGTGACATTGGAATTATTTGTGTTGTATATTTTGTTATCATGTAGCATTTCTAGAATTTATATCAAGTGAAGATTTCTAATTTCAAAATTTTAAATTTAATTTAATTTTTCCCTTTTCAGAATGTAAATTGCTCTCTATCTTAAACTCTGATTTAATATTATCAAGGTTTTTGAATGAAGTAATTATTTTTGAATGTTCTGCATGCTTCTGCAATGTATTATTTTGTCTTTTGGAGCCGAGAATAGAATTGACAAAAGCAATATGAAGCCCAGGCTATACCTGGAAAAATCTATTTGCAGTTGTGTCACAATCAAGCATCAATACTTTTTGTCCATGTCATATGCTCTTGTTTTTTGCCCTCTTTGGTGATCAGTACAATCTCCACTGAAGCACTTCCAGTACATGGGATATTGGTATTTTAAAATTTGTCTCAGTGTAGCTTGACTTCTTGTGGGAGATGATGAAGGAATACCACTTGTTCTACTGACTGTCATGTCAGCCTAAACATCAAAATGTCTGCAGTTAAGGTCAGCCTACAATATTACAGTGCCTTGACTATTTGACTCTTAGAGGAACTTAAATTGTACTGACTGAAGTGTCAATTCAATCAGTTCATAACTACATTTGAAGTCCTCATATTAACAGAGTATCCACCAAGCCATTAAATTTATCATAGCAATTTAGGAGCATGTGAAGTATTTGCTGCAGAGCTCACATAGAAATCATTCTAGGATGGGTTTCTATCTTGCTATGATTCCTTTAAAATTGATGTTAAATTGACAATCATATTGGCCAACAAAATACTACTTCTTTATAATTAAAGCATTAGGTTGCAAGTTTATCTTCTGAAATCATACTGAAAACATACTTGAGACCATTCTAGTAGTAGATAGGTTGATATGTGCAATATGTACCTCATCCTGTTTCCACATGATTTGATTTCTTCTACTAAATCTCTATATTTTGAAGTTTTCATTTCACATAGCTTGGAAATTATGGGCATTTGGCATAACTATATCTATAAAGAATATATTGATCACTGGTTGGTTTGAGCAATAGTAAACAATAGTTCTGTCTGTAATAATGACCTGGTTCCTGTATAGCTTGTTATTATTTTTATTAGTTTTGTTTAAAACCATCTATATATGTCTTTTTGTTCCTCAACCCCTATGAATAAGACTTGTTTCATTATCATATTTGTATCTCAGAGCCTGTTACATAGTGTTTCATAATTGCTTGTTGAGTGATTGACCTAATTTAAATTAATCTTGTCATTTGCACTTATGTCCTTAAATTTTCATTATGTTCATTTACAATCACCCATTCTTTGCTTTGGAAGTGTGTGTGTGTGTGTGTGTGTGTGTGTGTGTGTGTGTGTGTGTGT
>NW_020953002.1:0-6898 GCF_900497805.2 Vombatus ursinus | reverse complement strand
GGGCGAACTGGCTCCCTGACACCCCCCCCCACCCTGGCCTCACATACTCACTACCCCTGGGCCCAGGCTCTGAGCCAAGCTCTGGCCAGCTCCACCCCACAGCTCACTGACCCTCCTTCACCTTTCCCTCCTCATTCTTCCCAGGAAATCCTTGTTTTCTGACTTCTTGCACAGTGCATCCCCAGGAGACTCTGTTTTGGCTGCTGGCCTCTTCCCCCTCCCAACCCTTCTGGGACAGACTGGATCAGAGGCTCCATGCCCCCCCCCCCCACTTGCCTTGCCCAGGATCTCCTGGGGACAAAGTTTAAGACATTGGGTTAGGTCACATCCATTCCTTTACAGGGCAGAGGGACGAGCTGGCCCTTCCTGGACTTCGGCTCATTCCTCCCCCTCCCAGTGGGGCCTGGCCTTGTCTGGCCCCCATTTCACCCCTAGCCCCCAGTCCTCCTCCCTAGTGCCTCCACTCATTTCTCAGCATCTACTTAGAGTTGGAAGGAATATGAGAAGGCATCTAGTTCAGCGCCCCCCCCCCCCCACCCCACGCAGGCCCGGAGTTAAGTGACTTGCCCAGAGCCACGCAGGTAGTAGGTAGCGGAGGCAGGCCAGGCCCTCCAACTCCCAGTCCAGCTCCCACAGCGTTTTCTGCCTTCTCCCCTTGACCCCCCAGCTCCCTGCTTGTGCCCCCTGTCCC
Organism: Vombatus ursinus; assembly: GCF_900497805.2. NCBI lineage: Eukaryota > Metazoa > Chordata > Mammalia > Diprotodontia > Vombatidae > Vombatus > Vombatus ursinus. The sequence continues at coordinate 6,207 of NW_020953002.1, read as the reverse complement.
CATTGCCTCTGGCCCAGCTTGGCCTCAGCCCCTTGCCCTGGCACAGGGTGCCCTCTGCTCCAGTTCTCCAGTGAGCACATACCCCAAGCCACAGCAGCCTCTGCTCTCACTCCCCTCTAACCCAGTCTCTGTCTGTCCCTGGCAGCCCGTGGGGCCCAGTCTACTCACTGTCCATCCGCCAAGACTGCCCCCAGGCCTGGCCACCGACCTCAGGCCTCCCTCCCCTGCCCCCAGGCTGAAGGGCCTGCTGCTAATCAGCTTTTGTTCTTGAAGCTGGGAGGGGGGAGAGATAGGGCACACGCACCCCCACCCCTGGATCACCCAGTGCCAGGCAGTGGGGGCCAGCCCAGCTCTCATCCTGAATGGCCCTCTGTTAGTCACCCCTCAGGCTGCAGCGGTCCCTCTGGAAAGTCGGGGTGATCATTCCAGCCCCCCCCCACATGACCAACCTTTCTGGTCGTGGCATGGTCACTCAACAGGCATCCACTTCTTGGTGACAGGCTCGCTCTATGGTGCCTCACTTTCCTTTTCTGTTAAAATAAAGAAGGGCTTGGAGGAGATGTGTAAGATTGTTTCTAGCTGGAAACCTACTGATCCATCCATCCATCCATTCCCATGGAGATGGAGGCCAAGGGTGATATCTGGGGGCAGGAGCGAGGGGCTCGCAGGATTCTGGGGGGCCAGGCTAGACCTTTGAGCAGTCAGGGGGTGGAGCCAGGCACTGAAATCCCCCAGGCCAAACCCCAGGGTCCTCAGTAGGGAAGGATGCCTCAGTTCTGGAGGCTGGAGCAGGGGCTAGATGTGGCCACATGAGGCCTACAGAACGTCTGTAAAACGGGCTCAGTCAAAAGGCTGCACTTAAGGATCTAGAAGGGCACATGAGGCCTCAAGGCCAGGATCCCCACCCCAGGGCTAGATCAAGGAATGGGGGGAAGGGGAGGACTGGTTGCTACGCCTACTATGTGCTAAGTGCTGGGGTTACAAAAAAGGGGCACAATTCAGTCCCTGCTCCCGGGGAGCGCACAGTCTGATGGGGGAGAAAAAGGACAAAGAAGCCAGAGCCCGGAAACGCTGAAGGGCTGCGAGTGCTAGAATGGGTACAAGGTGGGATTCTAGCTGGCACCTGAACCAAGCCAGAAGGGGTGAGGAGGGAGAGCGGCCAGGCAGGAGGGACGGCCAGGGAAAATGCCCTGATCCGAGCCCGGGGCAGGCCATCTCGAGGGGGCCAGGAGATTGTTGATATCCTGCTTTCCCCCATGTGCCAGGAGCTGCAGCCAGAGGAGGAGGGCGGGGGCTGGAGGCGTGGCCCTTTCCCAAGAGGGTGGAGTCTGCCCCTCCCCTCCCAGGTTTTATAGGCCAGAGAGCTCCTTTCTGGGCAGGCAGTTAGAGGCAGCTGCCCCAGGGCCTGGATTTGGGCAGGGAGATGCTGGGGTTAAACAAGGAAAGAAAAACGGGTGAGTTGTGTGGTCCCTTATCTGCCCAGGAGCCTTCAGGAGAGGACAGAGAGGAAGATGGCAGGGCAGAGGGGCCTTTGCCGTGCTTTGGGCAGGGGGCCTAGAGGAACAAGACTTGGGGCTGGATGCCTGAATTTGGGGAGAAAACTGGAGACTGAGTGGGAGGGGGTGATTGGAGGAGGCAGGGGTAGGCCACTGGGGACTGCAAACTGGACGCTGGAGTCCTTGCAAGGAGAGAAGTGGGAATCAGACACGTAGGACCTGGGAGGGAGAGGAACTAGAAACCGGACGCCCGGGTCCTCGGAGGGAGACCCAGAAACTGGATCGCCCGGGCCCTGGGAAGGGGGGAGGCTGAGGATGCCCAGGAGGGCTGGAGGAAGGGGGAGACAGGGAGGGGCCTGGCTGCAGTGACCCTTGGGCCCTGGGAGCTGTGGGCACCTAGGGATGGTGCTGGACATTTGAGGCCTGGGATGGAGAAGGGAGGCAAAGAGGCCTTGGCACAAGGGCCAGATCCCTAGATCCAAAGGGGACCCGTGCCCACCCCCAGCCACCATCCCTGTCTCCCTCCACAGCCTCCCGCCTGAGCTATGGCATGGACCTGAGAGCCACAACACAGTCCCTGGTGGCACTCGCAGAGGACAATGCTGCGTACTTTGCCAGCCAGGGTCCCGGGGAGACGGCCCGCCGCCTCGTGGCAACCTTCACGGCGATACGGGAGCAGGCATTGGGACTAGAGCCGGCCCTGGGCCAGCTGCTGGGCGTAGCCCACCTCTTTGACCTGGATGCCGAGACGCCCGCCAACGGCTACCGCAGCCTGGTACACACGGCGCGCTGCTGCCTCGCCCACCTGCTCCACAAGGCCCGCTATGTGGCCTCCAGCCGCAAGAGCATCTTCTTCCGCGCCGGCCACAACCTGGCCGAGCTGGAGGCGTACCTGGCGGCCCTGACGCAGCTGCGAGCCCTGGCCTACTATGCCCAGCGCCTGCTGGCCACCAACCGTCCGGGCGGCCTCTTCTTTGAGGGTGATGGGGGGCTCAACGCAGACTTCCTCAGAGAGTACGGCACCCTGCACAAGGGCTGCTTCTACGGCCGCTGCTTGGGCTTCCAGGTGAGGGCCCCCGGCCACAGCCACGGCTGCAGGGGGGCTGGGCAGGGCACTGCTTTGCTGAAGCCTTCTCCCCATGGGGCAGGTGAGGGAAGGGCCGTAGATTAGAGACTGTCAGAGCCGGAGGGGACCTTGGGACCCAGAGCTGGGAGGGACCCTCCAACAGAAGGTCTGGAACCCACAAATGGAGAAGAAGTGGAGGCCCAGTGATGGGGCCCGGCCTCCCCGAGGGCACACAGGAAGGCAGGGGCAGAGCCTCGAAGCTATTTCTCACACTGCCTTCTCCCCCCACCTCTGGAATCTCTCCAGCGTCCTCGGCCCCTTGGGGCTGGTGCCCATGGCCGTGACCTCTGGAGAGCTCCCTGGAGTCCCCCTGGACCTACCTCACCTGCTGGGGCAGGGGGCAGGGGCCCTGATGCCCGGGATCTGGGGCACGTCCTTGTCCTCCACCCTTCCCCCGACAGAGAAAAAGAAAAGTCAGCAGATGTTTACCAAGCTCTGGGCACATGTACAGAATGGTGCTCTGTGCTCATAAATACCCGGCTCTGACCTTGGGGTCCTGGGGCTTTCTTTAGAGTGCCAGCCTCCCCCCCCACAGGAATCCCGTGGCAGGCCCGCTGACCTTTGTTCCACTGGGCCAGGAAGCTCACAGTGGGCAGCTCAGCTGGACCTGCCTCAGGGTGGAGAGGGAGAGGGTCAGTACAGGGGCCACACCCTCCGGCTGCCATCAGAAGGGAGGCCCACCAGCCCTTGGCCTGCAGCCACTCTGTGCCTCCCTATCTCTCTGCCTCTAAGTCACTCCCGTAGCTCAGCTGTCTATCTTGAGAGATGTGAGAGACAGTCCTGCCCGCAGCGCCTCCCTCCCTCTGGGAGGTCACGCAAGGCCCCTGAGGCAGGGCCGTCAGCCTGTGGCACGTCTGGGGATGCGAGGGTCCAGGACACCCCCGGTTCAGGTCCAGCTCTGTCCCTCTGCAGCCCTGGAGGCTCTCCTGGGCTCTCGTTTTCAGAGGAGGTGCTGACCTATACCGGTAGCAGGAGTTCCCTCCCGTGGGAGTCCCCCCCCTCATTTTACATGAGGCCCAGAGAGGGCAGGTGGCTTGTTCTCCTGCTCCCACTCCTCCTCCTTCCATCCCCCAGGGCTCTCCATCCCCATCTCATCAGCTTCCTATCTCATCATCTCTCGCTTCCCCATTTCTTTCCATAACTCCTGTCTCACCTGCCCAGAGCTGGAATTTCAGCACTGGCAGGGATGTGGCGGCCGCCTGGCCTGGCCCGGCCCTCACCAAGGGTCCGTCCCTGCCCCCACGCTCACCGCTGACATCCGGCCTCCCTGTGGCTTCCTCTTATTGTCCCCCACTCTGGCCCCCAGAGCCAAGGCCTCTCTGAGTGGGACGTGCCCACAGCAGCCAGGGTGGCTGCTCCAGCAGGTTTTGGGAAGCCCCTGCTGCATGCCAGGCCCCGTGCTTCTGGATGCAAACACAAAACACTGCCTGACCTCAAGAGGCTTGCATTCAGTCAGGAGACAACATGCACCCAGATAGCAAAGCAAACTGTGAAATACCAAGTACTAGGGAGTTTGGAGCCCGGGGCACCAGGCAGGGCTGGGCTGCCTGGAGGAGGAGGAGGGCCTGGAGCATAGTCTGCGGGAAAGTGGGGGGTTCTGAAAGGCAGAGCTTTGCAGATGAGGAAGCCTGCGGGCGCCCAAGCAGGGAGCAGGCCCACTGGAAACCTGACAGAGGACAAAGCCCGCTCCCAGGCACAAGGGGGCAGGTCAGAGGTGCCCGAGCAGCACACGCACTCCTCACGGGCCGACGTGATCCCTAATGACCTGCCACAGCCACAGCAGGGGACGAAGCCTGCCCCCGGCAGAGACTGAGGCTAGGTCCGGGCACAGGCAGGGATGTCTCTGGGAGCCTGCGGGGGCTGGTCATGGCTGCATCAGGGGCTGAGCCAGCTGCCAGCTGGTGATTGTGCAAGGAGGAGACCTAGACAGAGCTGAAGCCAGTGCCGGCTTTGGGCCGCCAGGAGACGGGCAGAGGCCAGGAACTGGACGGGCAGCTAGGTGGTGGCTCAGTGGTCAGCAAGCCACGCCTGGAGTCTGGAGAAGACCCAAGTTCAGATGTGGCCTCGGACACTTACTAGCTGGGCAAGTCATTTCACCCTGCTTGCCTCAGTTTCCTCCTCTGTAAAATGAGCCGGAGAAGGCAGTGGCAAACCTCTCTAATATCTCTACCAAGAAAACCCCAAATGGGGTCACGGAGAGTCAGACCCAACTGAGGCGACTGAACAACAGCAGCCCGAATGGACCCCCACCCCCCAACAAGTTGGCCGCCCCAGGGCTGGCTTCATCTCCCCGCACAGGGGCCAAGGGGCCCCAAGGCCTTAGAGGGACCAGCCTGAGCCCCCATCCTGATGTTTTCTCCCCAGTATCAGTTGCCAGTTACCTCCTCAGTGTCATTAACACCATCAGTTGGCACCCCAGGATCCTTTAACCAAGGGACGTGCATCAGCTTTTACCAAAAGGACATTCACATCGTCCCAAGTCGCCTCACACCTGCCCCCCGACTTCCCTGGCGTGGGCACCGCTTCCTAGACGCTCCAGAGCTCACGCGCCCACGGCCTCATCAATCCTCCCTCCAATCCTCCGTCACCCGAGGGCCAGAAAGGCAGGAAGTGACCCAGGGCCCACTGTGGACTCGCCGGAGTCCCCGGCACGGACCCTGTCGCCTCGCGATGGCCCGGGCTCGGCAGCCCAAGAGGGCCTTCCTTGGTCTTGTAATAACAGTAGGAGCGATAGTCGTAGCTAACATTTGTGTGGCGCCTACTATGTGCCGGGCCCGTGCTCGGTAGCGCCTACTGCGTGCCAGGCCCTATGCCAGGCACTGTGCGAGATGCTTTTTACAAGCAGGATTCGTTTGATCCTCACAACCCCAGGAGACAGGCGCTCTTATGATCCTCCTTTGACAGATGAGGAAACTGAGGCAGAGTGAAGTGACTTTGGTCACACAGTCAGGATTGTCTGCCTGTACAGATGACAGCGAGCCATCACCTCTGTTGGGTTGTCCCGGGGCTGGCTCCCACTCCACATAGCGGCCTCCCTCTGGTCATCCTCCACCCACCCCCCCCCCAGGCCACCAGATCTTGCTGTTTCTTCCTATTCTCACCACACAGCCCCACCCTGGGAGAGGGTCTCTTCACCTCCCTCAGTTGCAGCAGCTTCCTGGCTGGTTCCCCCACACTGCCAAATGCTCGCCCGCCAGACTGTCACTCCTCCTCTCCATAAGCTTCGTGGCTCCCTATTCCCTTCAGGACCAAACATGAGCTCCCTTGTTTGGCATGGAAGCCCTCCCTGGCACGGATGCTGCTCCCCATCACAGGCCCTACTGTCCATAGAGCCCTTCCTGGCACCTTTGTCTTGGCTGGAAACACTTGATAAAATATTAGTGTTTGTTGATTGAACAAAGGGGTGCCTGGCCCCTGCAGCAGTTGGGTAGTGCCGCCCTCCCCTCCCGCTCCTCCTCCTCCCTTTCCTCCTCCCTTCTCCCCCCTCCTCCTTCTTCCTCCCCATCCTCCCCCTCCCTGCCCTTCCCCCTCCCCCTCCTCCTCCTCCCTTCTCCCCCCTCCCCCTTCCTCCTCCCCATCCTCCCC
>NW_020953001.1:0-6899 GCF_900497805.2 Vombatus ursinus | reverse complement strand
GGGCGAACTGGCTCCCTGACACCCCCCCCCACCCTGGCCTCACATACCCACTACCCCTGGGCCCAGGCTCTGAGCCAAGCTCTGGCCAGCTCCACCCCACAGCTCACTGACCCTCCTTCACCTTTCCCTCCTCATTCTTCCCAGGAAATCCTTGTTTTCTGACTTCTTGCACAGTGCATCCCCAGGAGACTCTGTTTTGGCTGCTGGCCTCTTCCCCCTCCCAACCCTTCTGGGACAGACTGGATCAGAGGCTCCATGCCCCCCCCCCCCACTTGCCTTGCCCAGGATCTCCTGGGGACAAAGTTTAAGACATTGGGTTAGGTCACATCCATTCCTTTACAGGGCAGAGGGACGAGCTGGCCCTTCCTGGACTTCGGCTCATTCCTCCCCCTCCCAGTGGGGCCTGGCCTTGTCTGGCCCCCATTTCACCCCTAGCCCCCAGTCCTCCTCCCTAGTGCCTCCACTCATTTCTCAGCATCTACTTAGAGTTGGAAGGAATATGAGAAGGCATCTAGTTCAGCGCCCCCCCCCCCCCACCCCACGCAGGCCCGGAGTTAAGTGACTTGCCCAGAGCCACGCAGGTAGTAGGTAGCGGAGGCAGGCCAGGCCCTCCAACTCCCAGTCCAGCTCCCACAGCGTTTTCTGCCTTCTCCCCTTGACCCCCCAGCTCCCTGCTTGTGCCCCCTGTCCCCATTGCCTCTGGCCCAGCTTGGCCTCAGCCCCTTGCCCTGGCACAGGGTGCCCTCTGCTCCAGTTCTCCAGTGAGCACATACCCCAAGCCACAGCAGCCTCTGCTCTCACTCCCCTCTAACCCAGTCTCTGTCTGTCCCTGGCAGCCCGTGGGGCCCAGTCTACTCACTGTCCATCCGCCAAGACTGCCCCCAGGCCTGGCCACCGACCTCAGGCCTCCCTCCCCTGCCCCCAGGCTGAAGGGCCTGCTGCTAATCAGCTTTTGTTCTTGAAGCTGGGAGGGGGGAGAGATAGGGCACACGCACCCCCACCCCTGGATCACCCAGTGCCAGGCAGTGGGGGCCAGCCCAGCTCTCATCCTGAATGGCCCTCTGTTAGTCACCCCTCAGGCTGCAGCGGTCCCTCTGGAAAGTCGGGGTGATCATTCCAGCCCCCCCCCCACATGACCAACCTTTCTGGTCGTGGCATGGTCACTCAACAGGCATCCACTTCTTGGTGACAGGCTCGCTCTATGGTGCCTCACTTTCCTTTTCTGTTAAAATAAAGAAGGGCTTGGAGGAGATGTGTAAGATTGTTTCTAGCTGGAAACCTACTGATCCATCCATCCATCCATTCCCATGGAGATGGAGGCCAAGGGTGATATCTGGGGGCAGGAGCGAGGGGCTCGCAGGATTCTGGGGGGCCAGGCTAGACCTTTGAGCAGTCAGGGGGTGGAGCCAGGCACTGAAATCCCCCAGGCCAAACCCCAGGGTCCTCAGTAGGGAAGGATGCCTCAGTTCTGGAGGCTGGAGCAGGGGCTAGATGTGGCCACATGAGGCCTACAGAACGTCTGTAAAACGGGCTCAGTCAAAAGGCTGCACTTAAGGATCTAGAAGGGCACATGAGGCCTCAAGGCCAGGATCCCCACCCCAGGGCTAGATCAAGGAATGGGGGGAAGGGGAGGACTGGTTGCTACGCCTACTATGTGCTAAGTGCTGGGGTTACAAAAAAGGGGCACAATTCAGTCCCTGCTCCCGGGGAGCGCACAGTCTGATGGGGGAGAAAAAGGACAAAGAAGCCAGAGCCCGGAAACGCTGAAGGGCTGCGAGTGCTAGAATGGGTACAAGGTGGGATTCTAGCTGGCACCTGAACCAAGCCAGAAGGGGTGAGGAGGGAGAGCGGCCAGGCAGGAGGGACGGCCAGGGAAAATGCCCTGATCCGAGCCCGGGGCAGGCCATCTCGAGGGGGCCAGGAGATTGTTGATATCCTGCTTTCCCCCATGTGCCAGGAGCTGCAGCCAGAGGAGGAGGGCGGGGGCTGGAGGCGTGGCCCTTTCCCAAGAGGGTGGAGTCTGCCCCTCCCCTCCCAGGTTTTATAGGCCAGAGAGCTCCTTTCTGGGCAGGCAGTTAGAGGCAGCTGCCCCAGGGCCTGGATTTGGGCAGGGAGATGCTGGGGTTAAACAAGGAAAGAAAAACGGGTGAGTTGTGTGGTCCCTTATCTGCCCAGGAGCCTTCAGGAGAGGACAGAGAGGAAGATGGCAGGGCAGAGGGGCCTTTGCCGTGCTTTGGGCAGGGGGCCTAGAGGAACAAGACTTGGGGCTGGATGCCTGAATTTGGGGAGAAAACTGGAGACTGAGTGGGAGGGGGTGATTGGAGGAGGCAGGGGTAGGCCACTGGGGACTGCAAACTGGACGCTGGAGTCCTTGCAAGGAGAGAAGTGGGAATCAGACACGTAGGACCTGGGAGGGAGAGGAACTAGAAACCGGACGCCCGGGTCCTCGGAGGGAGACCCAGAAACTGGATCGCCCGGGCCCTGGGAAGGGGGGAGGCTGAGGATGCCCAGGAGGGCTGGAGGAAGGGGGAGACAGGGAGGGGCCTGGCTGCAGTGACCCTTGGGCCCTGGGAGCTGTGGGCACCTAGGGATGGTGCTGGACATTTGAGGCCTGGGATGGAGAAGGGAGGCAAAGAGGCCTTGGCACAAGGGCCAGATCCCTAGATCCAAAGGGGACCCGTGCCCACCCCCAGCCACCATCCCTGTCTCCCTCCACAGCCTCCCGCCTGAGCTATGGCATGGACCTGAGAGCCACAACACAGTCCCTGGTGGCACTCGCAGAGGACAATGCTGCGTACTTTGCCAGCCAGGGTCCCGGGGAGACGGCCCGCCGCCTCGTGGCAACCTTCACGGCGATACGGGAGCAGGCATTGGGACTAGAGCCGGCCCTGGGCCAGCTGCTGGGCGTAGCCCACCTCTTTGACCTGGATGCCGAGACGCCCGCCAACGGCTACCGCAGCCTGGTACACACGGCGCGCTGCTGCCTCGCCCACCTGCTCCACAAGGCCCGCTATGTGGCCTCCAGCCGCAAGAGCATCTTCTTCCGCGCCGGCCACAACCTGGCCGAGCTGGAGGCGTACCTGGCGGCCCTGACGCAGCTGCGAGCCCTGGCCTACTATGCCCAGCGCCTGCTGGCCACCAACCGTCCGGGCGGCCTCTTCTTTGAGGGTGATGGGGGGCTCAACGCAGACTTCCTCAGAGAGTACGGCACCCTGCACAAGGGCTGCTTCTACGGCCGCTGCTTGGGCTTCCAGGTGAGGGCCCCCGGCCACAGCCACGGCTGCAGGGGGGCTGGGCAGGGCACTGCTTTGCTGAAGCCTTCTCCCCATGGGGCAGGTGAGGGAAGGGCCGTAGATTAGAGACTGTCAGAGCCGGAGGGGACCTTGGGACCCAGAGCTGGGAGGGACCCTCCAACAGAAGGTCTGGAACCCACAAATGGAGAAGAAGTGGAGGCCCAGTGATGGGGCCCGGCCTCCCCGAGGGCACACAGGAAGGCAGGGGCAGAGCCTCGAAGCTATTTCTCACACTGCCTTCTCCCCCCACCTCTGGAATCTCTCCAGCGTCCTCGGCCCCTTGGGGCTGGTGCCCATGGCCGTGACCTCTGGAGAGCTCCCTGGAGTCCCCCTGGACCTACCTCACCTGCTGGGGCAGGGGGCAGGGGCCCTGATGCCCGGGATCTGGGGCACGTCCTTGTCCTCCACCCTTCCCCCGACAGAGAAAAAGAAAAGTCAGCAGATGTTTACCAAGCTCTGGGCACATGTACAGAATGGTGCTCTGTGCTCATAAATACCCGGCTCTGACCTTGGGGTCCTGGGGCTTTCTTTAGAGTGCCAGCCTCCCCCCCCACAGGAATCCCGTGGCAGGCCCGCTGACCTTTGTTCCACTGGGCCAGGAAGCTCACAGTGGGCAGCTCAGCTGGACCTGCCTCAGGGTGGAGAGGGAGAGGGTCAGTACAGGGGCCACACCCTCCGGCTGCCATCAGAAGGGAGGCCCACCAGCCCTTGGCCTGCAGCCACTCTGTGCCTCCCTATCTCTCTGCCTCTAAGTCACTCCCGTAGCTCAGCTGTCTATCTTGAGAGATGTGAGAGACAGTCCTGCCCGCAGCGCCTCCCTCCCTCTGGGAGGTCACGCAAGGCCCCTGAGGCAGGGCCGTCAGCCTGTGGCACGTCTGGGGATGCGAGGGTCCAGGACACCCCCGGTTCAGGTCCAGCTCTGTCCCTCTGCAGCCCTGGAGGCTCTCCTGGGCTCTCGTTTTCAGAGGAGGTGCTGACCTATACCGGTAGCAGGAGTTCCCTCCCGTGGGAGTCCCCCCCCTCATTTTACATGAGGCCCAGAGAGGGCAGGTGGCTTGTTCTCCTGCTCCCACTCCTCCTCCTTCCATCCCCCAGGGCTCTCCATCCCCATCTCATCAGCTTCCTATCTCATCATCTCTCGCTTCCCCATTTCTTTCCATAACTCCTGTCTCACCTGCCCAGAGCTGGAATTTCAGCACTGGCAGGGATGTGGCGGCCGCCTGGCCTGGCCCGGCCCTCACCAAGGGTCCGTCCCTGCCCCCACGCTCACCGCTGACATCCGGCCTCCCTGTGGCTTCCTCTTATTGTCCCCCACTCTGGCCCCCAGAGCCAAGGCCTCTCTGAGTGGGACGTGCCCACAGCAGCCAGGGTGGCTGCTCCAGCAGGTTTTGGGAAGCCCCTGCTGCATGCCAGGCCCCGTGCTTCTGGATGCAAACACAAAACACTGCCTGACCTCAAGAGGCTTGCATTCAGTCAGGAGACAACATGCACCCAGATAGCAAAGCAAACTGTGAAATACCAAGTACGAGGGAGTTTGGAGCCCGGGGCACCAGGCAGGGCTGGGCTGCCTGGAGGAGGAGGAGGGCCTGGAGCATAGTCTGCGGGAAAGTGGGGGGTTCTGAAAGGCAGAGCTTTGCAGATGAGGAAGCCTGCGGGCGCCCAAGCAGGGAGCAGGCCCACTGGAAACCTGACAGAGGACAAAGCCCGCTCCCAGGCACAAGGGGGCAGGTCAGAGGTGCCCGAGCAGCACACGCACTCCTCACGGGCCGACGTGATCCCTAATGACCTGCCACAGCCACAGCAGGGGACGAAGCCTGCCCCCGGCAGAGACTGAGGCTAGGTCCGGGCACAGGCAGGGATGTCTCTGGGAGCCTGCGGGGGCTGGTCATGGCTGCATCAGGGGCTGAGCCAGCTGCCAGCTGGTGATTGTGCAAGGAGGAGACCTAGACAGAGCTGAAGCCAGTGCCGGCTTTGGGCCGCCAGGAGACGGGCAGAGGCCAGGAACTGGACGGGCAGCTAGGTGGTGGCTCAGTGGTCAGCAAGCCACGCCTGGAGTCTGGAGAAGACCCAAGTTCAGATGTGGCCTCGGACACTTACTAGCTGGGCAAGTCATTTCACCCTGCTTGCCTCAGTTTCCTCCTCTGTAAAATGAGCCGGAGAAGGCAGTGGCAAACCTCTCTAATATCTCTACCAAGAAAACCCCAAATGGGGTCACGGAGAGTCAGACCCAACTGAGGCGACTGAACAACAGCAGCCCGAATGGACCCCCACCCCCCAACAAGTTGGCCGCCCCAGGGCTGGCTTCATCTCCCCGCACAGGGGCCAAGGGGCCCCAAGGCCTTAGAGGGACCAGCCTGAGCCCCCATCCTGATGTTTTCTCCCCAGTATCAGTTGCCAGTTACCTCCTCAGTGTCATTAACACCATCAGTTGGCACCCCAGGATCCTTTAACCAAGGGACGTGCATCAGCTTTTACCAAAAGGACATTCACATCGTCCCAAGTCGCCTCACACCTGCCCCCCGACTTCCCTGGCGTGGGCACCGCTTCCTAGACGCTCCAGAGCTCACGCGCCCACGGCCTCATCAATCCTCCCTCCAATCCTCCGTCACCCGAGGGCCAGAAAGGCAGGAAGTGACCCAGGGCCCACTGTGGACTCGCCGGAGTCCCCGGCACGGACCCTGTCGCCTCGCGATGGCCCGGGCTCGGCAGCCCAAGAGGGCCTTCCTTGGTCTTGTAATAACAGTAGGAGCGATAGTCGTAGCTAACATTTGTGTGGCGCCTACTATGTGCCGGGCCCGTGCTCGGTAGCGCCTACTGCGTGCCAGGCCCTATGCCAGGCACTGTGCGAGATGCTTTTTACAAGCAGGATTCGTTTGATCCTCACAACCCCAGGAGACAGGCGCTCTTATGATCCTCCTTTGACAGATGAGGAAACTGAGGCAGAGTGAAGTGACTTTGGTCACACAGTCAGGATTGTCTGCCTGTACAGATGACAGCGAGCCATCACCTCTGTTGGGTTGTCCCGGGGCTGGCTCCCACTCCACATAGCGGCCTCCCTCTGGTCATCCTCCACCCACCCCCCCCCCAGGCCACCAGATCTTGCTGTTTCTTCCTATTCTCACCACACAGCCCCACCCTGGGAGAGGGTCTCTTCACCTCCCTCAGTTGCAGCAGCTTCCTGGCTGGTTCCCCCACACTGCCAAATGCTCGCCCGCCAGACTGTCACTCCTCCTCTCCATAAGCTTCGTGGCTCCCTATTCCCTTCAGGACCAAACATGAGCTCCCTTGTTTGGCATGGAAGCCCTCCCTGGCACGGATGCTGCTCCCCATCACAGGCCCTACTGTCCATAGAGCCCTTCCTGGCACCTTTGTCTTGGCTGGAAACACTTGATAAAATATTAGTGTTTGTTGATTGAACAAAGGGGTGCCTGGCCCCTGCAGCAGTTGGGTAGTGCCGCCCTCCCCTCCCGCTCCTCCTCCTCCCTTTCCTCCTCCCTTCTCCCCCCTCCTCCTTCTTCCTCCCCATCCTCCCCCTCCCTGCCCTTCCCCCTCCCCCTCCTCCTCCTCCCTTCTCCCCCCTCCCCCTTCCTCCTCCCCATCCTCCCC
>NW_020953000.1:39675-46024 GCF_900497805.2 Vombatus ursinus | reverse complement strand
TTCTCCCCCCTCCCCCTTCCTCCTCCCCATCCTCCCCCTCCCCCTCCTCCCCTTCCCCTTCCTCTGAGCCCAGGTTACTTTGCTTCTGGTTTGTTTGAAGGGAAGCATCTTGAGGGCAGGACTGGGAGAGCGGGACACATAGCAGGTTCTTCACTATTTCTGTCTCCCTCCCCCCAGTTCACTCCAGCCATCCGGCCTTTCCTGCAGACCATTTCCATCGGGCTGGTCTCCTTTGGGGAGCATTACAAACGCAATGAGTCAGGGATCGGTGAGTCGTCCCCCCGGCCGCCCGGCTTCCCCCACCCCGGCCCTCACCGTGCCCCGGGCCTCCCCCTCGTCTCCCTGCTGCTCACTTCTCTCTCCCCTCTTGTCCCCTCCCCTTCCCCCCAACCTAAGCTGCACAGAGGGAGCTGTCCCCGCCTAGGGTGAGTCCTGGGCAGGGGAGGGCAGGGGCCTAGACCTCGGGGCCCTCCCTGAGCCCCCCACCCTCTGCCTTTCTCAGGCGTGGCTGCCAGCTCCCTCTTCACTGGCGGCCGCTTTGCTATCGACCCGGAGCTGCGAGGGGCTGAGTTTGAGCGGATCACCCAGAATTTGGATGTGCATTTCTGGAAGGCCTTCTGGAACATAACGGAGATCGAGGTCCTGTCGGTGAGTACAGCAGGGCCGTGGAAGGAGTGTTCGGAATTCGGCAGGAGGCGAGGGGACACTTCTGCCCTGAGTGACTCGGTGGGCTCAGACATTTCTCCTTTCTCAGCCTCTATTCCCCATCTGTAATATGAAAACCTGAGAGGCTTGAACTGCATGACTTTTAAGGTTCTAAGGGCCCTCCCAGCCCTGACATTCCCTGTTCCAAAGGCCCTCCCAGCCCTGACATCCCGTTCCAAAACCCCTCCCAGCCCTGACATTCCCTGTTCTAAAGGCCCTCCCAGCCCTGACATTTCCTGTTCTGAGGGCCCTCCCGCCTCTGACATCCCCTGTTCCAAAACCCCTCCCAGCCCTGACATCCCCTGTTCTGAGGTCCCTCCCAGCTCTGAGGTTTTGCAGCCCCCTGAGTCCAACACTTTGCTCTTCATTATGTCCTTTGATCACTGAACACTGTTCCAAGAGGGTTTTTTGTCCAGACCATCAGTGTTGAGAACTCTTCCCACGGCAGCTCCATCTACACTAGGCTGTGCCTCGGTGTTGCCTCACAGCTATAGACCATCCCTCCCCTGACCCGGTGTCCCTCCATCCCACACTTGAGGGGTTTCTATTCCTGTTTTATTGAGGAGGAAACACCATTGACAGAAGTGAAGGGGCTCTGCCAGTCACTGGCAGAGCAAAGCCTAGAACCCAGGTGTCCTTAGTGCCGGCCTAGGGCTCGTTCTGCGACTCCCCTTTGTGGCAGCCGGGGAGGTGAGGAGGGGTTCAGAGAGGCCTCAGAAGGCATGGCTTGAGGGGGGCAGGGGTCAGGGACACAGGCTGGACCCTCGACCATCCCTCCTCCCCCTCTCTCTGGCAGTCTCTGGCCAACATGGTGTCAGCCACGGTGCGGGTGTGCCGGGCCCTCAGCTTGCCCCCTCAAGCCTTCGAGCTACCCCTGGCCAACAACCCCCAACTCAATGTCACCATCTCGCCTCCAGTGGCCCACACAGGCCCGGGCCCTGTGCTGGTGCGACTCATCTCGTACGACCTTCGCGAGGGCCAGGTGCAGGGCAGGGGACTCCTGGGCACCTCCCCGTCCTGCCCCCTATTCCCCACCCAGCATGTCATCCCCCAGCCTTCTATTCATTCCTCATTGTCCCCCTCTCCGGGCCCATCCGTACCCTCGGCCATCCCGTGGCCCTACCCATCCATCTCCTTTTGGGCTGTTCTCCTGACTAACCCTTGACTTCTACGTGCCTTGCCTCCTTGCCCATCTACTTTCTGTCTCCCCTCCCTCAGCCCCCTTTCCCCCCATCTCTTCCATCTCTAATCCCCCTCCCCCCCTCAGGCTGTTCCTCATCTCCCCTTCCCTCCAAGCAATGAGGCGGGGGGCCGTGATTTAGGGGAAGCGGGGGGCAAGGTGGGGAGCAGGCACCCATCTCCTTTGTCCACCCTCCCCCAAGGACAGCGAGGAACTGAACATCCTGGCCCGGTCTGAGGGCCCCCGGACCCTGGAGCTGTGGCCTCGCACCCACCACGCCCCGCGCTCCAAGTCTCTGGTCATCCACATCCATGGCGGTGGCTTCGTGGCGCAGACTTCCAAGTCCCACGAGCCCTACCTCAAGAGCTGGGCCCAGGAGCTGGGGGTGCCCATCCTCTCCATCGACTACTCCCTGGCGCCCGAGGCCCCCTTCCCTCGGGCCCTGGAGGAGTGTTTCTACGCTTACTGCTGGGCCCTCAAAAACTGTCACCTCCTGGGTGAGCCAGCCCTGACCCCCGGGAGCCCTGGACCCAGCCCCTCTCCCCCCAGGATGCCCTGGCTGCCTGGCCCCACCCAACTCACCTCGTGACCCGGGCCAGTGACTCCCTGACTTGTTCTCAGCAGCCCCAGCCTTTCTGCCTTCTGACCTCTGTCCTTAGCCGTTTGCTTCTCCCCCACCCACCGTGGAGCCCAGTCGCAGCCCCCCCATTGTTGGGGTTCCAGCAGCTGAGTCCCCACTTCCCATTGTGGCAGTGTGGACAGGCCCCTCCTCAGGCGCTCAGTCACCCCTGACCCTGGGCAATGAGGGGGTTAGGCCTGACAGCTTCTGAAGTCCCCTGCACCCTAAATCTATGACCGTCTGACCTCGGCCTCCCTAACTTCTGGCAGCACCCCACTTTCCCAAACTGATTCCCTGCCCACACTTCCCCCACCTCCGACCTCCATCCTCCCAAGTTCTCCAGTGACTTCCTGAATTCCCCAAGCTTCCCAAACTCTGACACCCCCCAAAATTCAGCCTCTGACCCCTGACCTCTGAGTATCAGCCACCAATGCCAGGGGCTCCTGGGTTCAGAAATCCAGACTGGGAAGAAACCCTGACTGCCGCAAGCCCTGGCCCCTCACGTTACATTGAGGGGACGGAGGGGAAGTGACGGGTGGGTGACCTGGACGCTCGTAAGGTGGAAGGAGCCCCAGAGGAGGACGTCAGAGCTAATCCCACATTTCTCAGATTAAGAAACTGAGGGCTAGGGAGAACCGTCCAGAGCCCTTTGGTTAACAAGTTAGGGACGAGGCTCGTGTGAATCCGGATTTGCCGAGTGCTCCAGAACGCGTTGTACCCTCGGCCTCTCGTCCCCCAGCGCCCGCAGCTGAGCCCCGGCTCTGTCCCCAGGCCTCAGCTGCCCCGGGCAGGGCAGTGACCTCTTCTCCTTTGCCTCCCCCCAGGCTCGACGGGGGAGCGGGTGTGCCTGGCGGGGGACAGCGCTGGCGGCAATCTCTGCTTCACTGTGTCCCTGCGGGCAGCGGCCTACGGTGTCAGGATGCCCGACGGCATCATGGCTGCCTACCCAGCCACGATGCTGCAGGCCTCGGCCTCGCCTTCGCGCCTCATGAGCCTCATGGACCCCCTGCTCCCCCTCAGCGTCCTCTCCAAGTGCCTCAGTGCCTATGCCGGTGAGGTTGGGGTCCAGGTGCCAGGGGCACCAGAAGGGTGGGAGCCGGTGGGCAGGACCCCCAAGGAGAGCACAGGTGTGGAAAGCTAGAGGGTGAGACCTCTGGGGAGCGAGAATGGGACCATCGGAGGGGAAGGAGGATGACTAAGGGGACCCTTCTCTTCCCTCTCTACCAACCACAGGCGTAGAGCCCGAGGTCCAGGAGGCCCAGGAGCAGCAGGCCCTGGGCGTGATGGGGCTGGTGAAGAGGGACACAGCCCTGCTGTTCCGGGACCTGCGGCTGGGGGCCTCCTCCTGGCTCAACACCTTCTTGGAACTGGGAGGCCGGCGACCCGCTGACAAATCCCCGCCAGCAACAGGTGAGTTCACGGCCCGGTTCGGTCCCGAGCCTCTTGTGTGCCAGGCACAGTGCTTGCCGTGGGGGCACTGTGACCAAAGGAAACAGTCGCCGATATTCCCACACCTTCCCTTTAGAGAGGAGGACGCAGACCCAGACAAAGTCATGGGGTTCTGTTCTGGAACTGCGAGGCCTTCAGTGAGACCCTCATGAGAGGAGCGGGTGGGCCCCCGACCCTGCTGGGATAGTTCTGTTCTAGGGCGCTGCCAGCTCTGACGCTCTGTGATTCTTAGGCCTAGGCTGGGACCCTCCGAGCAAGAGAACGAGGGAGGAGTACAGGCCAACCTGGGGAGTGGGGATGGGGGACGCAGGCCAGGAGGCCTTGGCTTCATGGCCAGGTAGGCCTAGGTTGTGACTCCCTTCCCCTGCTCCCCTCAGGCTCCATTTCCTCACCTGGAAAATGGGGCAGCACTTACTTCCCAAGGCTCCAGGGAGATGATGTGTGGAAATCTCGGGGAATGTTACGTCCTGCCCTGTGGAAACGGGATGAGATCTGTTACTGGCTCAAGAGAACAGCGCGAGGGGCAGTGGGGGGAGCCAGGCAGATTGGCTCTGATGTAGGAGCCCAGCAGCTGTCCCCAAGTGGAGTGGGGGGGGGACCAGCAGAGAGTGAGCTTCCCACCCAGAGGATGCTGGGCTCAGTGGCCTCCACAGTCCTTTCCCAATGAGTCTGGATCGTGGGATTCCCTGTGGCCTGGGAAGAGGAGGAAGGGCTCAACCACATCCTTCCTCCAAGATGGCGGCGGGAGACCCTGGAGTTGGGGGGAGGGGGTGATGCCCAGAGTTCCTCTCTGGAATGTTTCCAGGTTTATGGATGAAGGGCCCGAGGTTCATATGGAGGTTAAGTGACATGCA
This sequence comes from Vombatus ursinus, assembly GCF_900497805.2. Lineage (NCBI taxonomy): Eukaryota > Metazoa > Chordata > Mammalia > Diprotodontia > Vombatidae > Vombatus > Vombatus ursinus. The sequence goes on along the minus strand of NW_020953000.1, from coordinate 41,217 downwards.
CGAGCACCTGGAACTAGAAAGTTGTCAGAGTCTGAATTTGAACTCGGGTTCCCCGAGCCAGCTGGGGTGGGGTGGAGATAGGGATCCAGCAGCCGGGGAAGGTGGGAGAGAGAGATGACGAGGAAGAAGTCAGAGACCAGGGAGGAGAGGAAGGGGCCCAGACTGGTGCTGGAGAGAGAATGGACAGAGCAGGTGGAACCCAGTGGCTGCATCCTGGCTCTCAGAGGGGCCCAGAGGGAGAGCCCGAAATGCCCGGAGGCCACCTGGGCCCACCCAGGCCCAGAGAGGGGAAGGGGCTTGCAGTCCCACAGCCATTCAGGGCCAAGCTGGGGCTCGCTGCCGTCCTGTGCCCTGTAGCTGGGAGCCTGACATCCCAGCTCAGCCCAGGCCCAGGAGGGGGATGCAGGGGCGGAGAGCTCACTACCTCCCTCCCTCCTTCCAGAGACCATGCGCCGGAGCGTGTCCGAGGCTGCCCTGCAGGAGCCCCCCAGCCTCCCCAAGGACTCCACTAAAAGTCTGACCTTACAAGACCTGAGCCTGGTGGGGGGCCCCACCCCCCCGGTCCTATCCTCGTCAGAAGAGACCCTGCCATCGGCCTCTCAGGAGGTGAGCTTCTTCCTGCCCCCCTCGGGGGCCGAGGACAATGCCACGGAGGAGAATGAGGACGAGGAGGAGGAGGAAGAGAGCGGGGAGAATGTGGGCCACCTGGGCTCTGCCTTCCCCCACGGCTTCCAGCCCCGGCGCTCCAGCCAAGGCAGGGCCAACCTGTCCCTGCAGATGTCCCCCATTGTCAAGAACCCCTTCATGTCCCCGCTGCTGGCCCCTGACTCCATGCTTCAATCCCTGCCCCCCGTGCACATCGTGGTGAGCTGATGTGGGGGGAGGGGAGGACCGAGGGCTGAGGAGAAGGGGCTGAGATGGGGGGAGGGGGGAGTGAGGGCCGGGGAGAAGGGGCCAAGGTGGGGGGAGGGGGAGGAGAGGAGTTGAGGAAAGACCCAAGGAAAGGGACCAAGGTCTAGGGTGGAGAATCATTTGTGGGGAAGTAAAAGGTCCAGAGAGGGAAGGGGGAGGAGCCCCTCCTAATGACTGGCTCTCTCTCCCCCTCCCTCCATCTCTCTCTGTCTCTGTCCCCCTCCCTCCATCTCTCTGTCTCTGTCTCTGTCTCTCTGTCTCTCTCCCCCTCCTTCCATCTCTCTCTCTCTGTGTCTCTCTCCCCCTCCCTCCATCTCTGTCTGTCTCTCTCCCCCTCCCTCCATCTCTCTCTCTTTCTCTGTCTCTGTCTCTCTGTCTCTCTCCCCCCTACATCTCTCCCTCTCTTTCTCTGTCTCTGTCTCTGTCTCTCTCCCCCTCCCTCCTCTCTTTCTCTGTCTCTCTTCCCCCATCTCTCTCTTTCTGTCTCTGTCTCTCTCCCCCTCCTTCCATCTCTCTCTGTGTCTCTCTCCCCCTCCCTCCATCTCTGTCTGTCTCTCTCCCCCTCCCTCCATCTCTCTCTCTTTCTCTGTCTCTGTCTCTCTGTCTCTCTCCCCCTACATCTCTCCCTCT
>NW_020953000.1:32213-39275 GCF_900497805.2 Vombatus ursinus | reverse complement strand
TCTCTGTCTCTCTCCCCCCTCCCTCCATCTCTCTCTCTGTCTCTGTCCCTCCCTCCCTGGGTCTCCATTTTCTTCTTCATCTGCCTCACTGCTTCTCTCCATCTCCATGTCTGACCTCCTGTCCATCCTCCCCACCCCGCCCCGCCCCATCTTCACGTCCACCTCTCTCCTGGTCCCATCGCTCTGTCTCTCTTGGCCTTTTCTCACTCCTCCTCCTTGGGGGTTTCTTCGTCACCCTGGTCTCTCTGGTCCACTGCACATCCTCCCCATCCCTGCCCCGTGCCTTCTGGTCTTCCTTCTGTCCTCCATCTCCCCCCGCCCCTTTCTTCTCCCTCTCTTTCATGGGCATCCCTATGGTGGTGGGTTCCGGCCCTGGCGTGGCCTGCCTGCACTCTGGCCCCGTGCATGCCCGTGCCAGGCCTGCGCCCTGGACCCCATGCTGGATGACTCGGTGATGTTCGCCCGCCGCCTTCGGGGCCTGGGGCGCCCCGTGAGCCTGCGGGTGGTGGAGGACCTGCCCCATGGTTTCCTGAGCCTGGCAGCCCTGTGCCGCGAGACCCGGCAGGCCACCACACTGTGCGTGGAGCGCATACGCTTCATCCTTACGGGGACAGAGATGCAGACGCCCGCGGTGCCCACCAAGCCTCAGTGGTCTGAGCAGTCCCAGACCAAGCATTGCCCTCAGACCCCAGCCTCAACCACGAGCTCGCCCCCCGGCCCGCGGAGCCCAGGCTTGCCTCAGGCCCAGCCCTCCCGCCACTCGGGCCTCAGCCCTGCCCTCTCCTGACTAAAGGCCTCTGCTCTCTCTTGGTCAATTTTGTTTTGCACTAAAGACTCGTGATGGAGTGAGGCGGGGGGGGGGGGGGGGGGGGTGGCCCTCCAGCCCGTCTCCACCTCACACTCCTTCCCTTCGTGGAGGCTAACACTGCCCCGGACAAACCCCAGGCCCAGCACCCTGTGAAACCCTGGGTGAGTCAGAGTCAAGATGTTAGTGCTGGAAGGTGCTTTGAGATCCAATATCCTCATTTTACATAGGTGGGAAACTGAAGCCACCTGCCTCAGTGGAAGGAGCAATGAATTCAGGTCTGGGGCCACCGGGGCCACCCGTGTGGCCGGGCACAAGTCCCTTCCCTACTGGGCCTCAGTTTTCCCCTCAGTAAAATGAGAGAGTTGGGCCGAATGGCCTCTGGGAGCCCTCCCAGCTCTAAGTCCTGTGAGGGGTGGGTCTGGGCCCCCAAGAAAGAGGTAAGTCTGGGGCCAGAAGCCCCCACGTCTGGTGCGTCCATGTCCTGGAGCCGCCCGACCCCAGCCTGGGCATTAGGCAGTTCAGGGTCCCAGGGCAGGGGACCTTGTGCAGGTCCTGGAATGGCAGATTGTGAGAGCCCGTTTTACAGATGAGTAAAGTGGGGCCCACCTGTGGTCCCCAGACTCCCAGGCCACCATCTGTATCCCCTCTGGGCCTCCGTTTCCCTGAGTGTAATGGTTGGCCCATTGCCATTGGGGATGGAGTGCCTTAGGCCCATTGGGGAGGGAGGGAGCTCCGATGTCCCGTGCCCCCCAGTGCTTCCCCACTCACTGTGAGCCCTGAGTGGGGGGGAGCCCCCCAAGCTGCTCCCTCCCAGCCCCTGCCTGCTGCTGCTGCTGCTGCTGCTGCTGCGGCTCCCTTTGTGTAAATAAATGTATTGAATTCACCCCAGCCCCTCTCAGTGACTGGACCCTGGGGGAGGGTTCCCCGGTACCTAGGCCTTCCACCAGGGCATGCTAACGCCTGGAATGGATGGCTCTGGTTACCTGGGTGCCTGTGTGGGGTTCTGAGGGGGGCAGAGGCTGGGACCAGAAACGTGCACGCCTGGGTCCTACAGACATGCCCAGGCTGGAGGGGACAGGATTTGGGCCCTGGGCTTTATGGAGTTGTTTGTAGGGCGGGGCAGCCAAACCACAGGAAAGCCTGGGGAGGAGCTGGATCCACACGTGTCCTGAGTGGAGAAGGGGAGACAGCCGAGCCCCAAGAATGAGAGGAATGAAGAGACAGCCTGAGGGGAGCACAGAGTGGATGGAGCCTGGCAGCAGCCAGGCCACAACCAAAAGCATCCCCCGCCATTAGGGACAAAGGGCATCAGAAATCCAGGGACAAGAGCTGAGGGGAAACCAAGGAAGACAAAGGTGGCTGACGTTGGCATGGTGCTTTGTGGGTCAGAGACGGGGGAGGGGGAGGAACCAACCACCATGGCAGGGCCCCGGTGAGCCTGGAATGGGCGGGGGCCACGTTGGGAGCAGACTGTCCCTCCTTGGGGCAGGTCTGGGTCACCAAGGGCAGATAAAGCAGCCAAGGGGGACCAGTCCCACCTCATTCCTCAGCCGGCTGCCCCGGGTGCGGTCCTGGAAAGGAGCCAGCGTAGATGCCTGGCATTCACCCCTGTCACCACCACCAGTGGGAGCTAGGGGACCAGGACGCCTATGTTCCTGAGGGGCAGCCCTGGTCCCTGGACACAAGGTCGAACCTGCCTCCGGCCAGTTGAGAAGCCAGAGGGAAGGTGTGAGCATGGCTGAGGCTGAAAATAGTCATTAGGGCCTGTGGGGGTGTAAGTGGGGGGAGGGAAATAGGTCATTAACCCATTAGGAGTTGATAAGGGAGTGAGTCACAGGGGAGATGCTGAGGGCCTTGGGAGTAGATCTTCCTACCTCACCTGCCCTGGCCCCAGCTTGAGGTCTTTGGCTCTGGGACCTCTCTGGCCCTTCCTGCATCTCTTCCTGCCTCTTGTGGTCCCTGTATTTCTGTTTCAGCCACCATCTCTTCCTGTATCATCATAGAATTCAGGGTCACCTGGTTCAGTTATTTAAAGCTGGGAAATTGAGGTCCAGAGAGGGAGGTACTTGCCTGAGATCACACATCCCCTCGGGGGCAGATCCAGGGGGTCTGAATGCCAGCCCTGGGCTCTTTCCCACCACACCTTGGGGTCTCTATCTCTCCCTGTCTGGGCCTGAGACAATCAGAGATTGTGATTACAAAATCACATACACAAAAACACATGCTCATCTCCATGTGTGTGCAGCTGTGTCTGTGTTGGGGGGTAGGGGAGAGGAGGGAAGGAAGCGATTATGTCTGAATGGCGGGAGCACTGGGTCTGAAATCAGAAGACCTGGGTTCAAAGCTGACCCAGGGCAGCATCCGTGGGACCCTCATCTCTAAAAGGAAGGTGTTGGGACTAGATGCTGCCTAAGGAGCCAGCCCTTCCACCTCCCAAACTTGTGCTCCGTGTGTGTGTGTGTGTGTGTGTGTGTGTGTGTGTGTGTGTGTGTCATGTACACTCTCTTCTGCTCTTCCCTCCACCTGTCCTCCCTTTCACCCTCATCTTGGTTTCTCTGGGTGCCTCCCTCCTTTCCAGCTCCACCCATCCAGTCATGGCCATTAGGGAGAAACTGAGGCTAGGAAGGAATGACTCCCAGAGGCCACCTCTCAGGCAAGGGAGGAGTCCTTCAGGTTTGACTTCCAGGTCCCCTACTGGCCCCTACACACACACACACACACACACACACACACACACACACACACCAGGGTGAAGAGGCTGGCTGTCCCATGTGCCTGCAATGCTCTATTTCCTCCTCACTTCCACTTCTCATAACCCTTACCTTCCTTCAAGGCTCAGCACTGGTACCACCTCCTCCAAGAAGCTTTCCTTAGCTACCTCCTCCCCGCAAGTTATTAGTGCTAGGCACCTTCTATTCCCCACCCGACCCGGGCCAGGAGAAGATTGGCCCCCTGAGGCAGGGAGATTGTTTATACTAGGGGATAGAGCTCCTGCCCTGGAGTCAGGAGGACCTGAGTTCAAATCCAGCCTCAGACACCAGCTGTGTGGACCTGGGCAAGTCACTTTACTCTATTCACCTCAGTTTCCTCATCTGTAAAATGAGCTGGAGAAGGTCATGGCAAACCACTCCAATATCTCTGCCAAAAAAATCCCAAATGGGGTCATGGCTCAGACATTACTGACTCAGTGAGAATATCCAAGCACAGAACCTCACACAGTAAGCACTTAATAAATGCTTATTTTATTCAATTAGAAGGGACTTTAGGAGGCCTCGAGGTAAACAAGTCTGAATTCGAATTCAGGTCCTCTGACTCCATGCCCAGGGTTGTACCACACTGCCCCTTGTTACCCCAGAGACAGAGAAACCAGTATACACAGAGACAAGAAAGCCCTGCCCAGAGCGTTGGAAATGCAGGCACAGACACAGTGAAATGTGCCAGACACCCCACTCCCACCCCTGACACGGTCACCCCGAGGTGTGCTCAGAACCTCACAGAGCTAGAAAGGTCCGGGAGCACCATCCGGTGCAACCTTGGAGGCCCAAGGGGAAGGGCCTCGCTCCAGGGCACTCGGTAGTCCGCTGCCGAGCGAGCATTTGAGCCGTCAGATTCTCAGACCAAAGGTCTTTCCGCTCACACAACACACAGAAGCCGCTGGGTCTTCACAGTGGGATGCTCGCACACAAAGGAGACATCACCTTGAATGGACTCCTAACAGTCAATTAATGGACCAGCAATCGTGACATGCCAGGCACTGGAGGTGCAGGGACGGAAGAGAAACAGCCCCTGCCCTTAGGGAGCTTCTGTTCTATGAGGAGAGGACTCCACTGAGCACAGGGAAGAACACATGTCATATGTCACACTGGGTCACACATGCGTGCACCCATGCTGATGCAGAGATACACAATGACACGTGAACACACACACAGACCCCACACCCAAACACAGTGTCTTACAGGGCACACCCAGGTGTCTCCCGTTCCCTGTCCTGGGTGGGGCCAGGAAGAAGCAGCCGGTTTGGGAAGGGGAGGGAAGGGGGTACTGAGCCACCCCACCTGTCCCCTGTCCTGTCTGCTTGGCTCGACCGGTTTCCCAAGGAGACCCAGCCTGAAGGAACCTCCATTGGGCAACCCCAGTTACCCAGCCTCCCAAGCCCAGCCCAATCAGGGACCCAGGGGTTCTGGGGCCCTGGCCTCTGAGCCTGGTTGGTTACCCTCCAGATCTTTAGGCGAATGTGGGCTGGGGTCACCAAGGGAAAGGGGCTGGGGGGAGGGCAAGTGCCTGAGCCCCCAGACCCCACCTATCCCTCAGTTTTCATACCTTCCTGGCCGCCTCCCCACTGGGTCAGTTTCCTCACCAGCTGGGGCTAATTGGTGCCCACAGGGTGTGCGGGAAGGGTAGAGGTGGGGGAAGCTGAGAGCTGAAACCAGCCTCCTGTTGGTTCATTCCCTGCTTTCCCCATCCAGGCTGCCCAGAGGATGCGGTCAGCAAGGCAGGGCTAGGGCTGGAAGGACGCTAGGAAGTCATGAGCCCAAGGATGGGTGGGGGAGCAAAGACCCCTAATTCAGAGTCCAGAGACACAGCGAGGCTGGGAATGGGGGTCAGGGAGCAGAACTCCGTGATACAGGGTTGCTCCCCCTCTTTGGACCTGTCTCCCTTTCTGTACGAGGAGGAAGCTGAGCTAAACCTTCTGACCCTAAGAGACACAGAGTTAAGACAAATACAGGAAGGAAGGAAGCATTTATTAAGCACCTACTGTATGCAAAGCACTGTGCTAAGCCATTTACAATTATTATCTCATTTGATCTCACAACCCTGGGAGGTTGATGGGAGGCTAAAAGTTACCCAGAGAGCTGGAGATCAGGATGCTCATCCCTGAAGGGGTGGGGGCCTGGCCCCGCCTAAGCCAGCAACATCACCCCATCCCTGCCCAGCCCTGCCTGCCAAGTGACAGCAGCTTCTCCCCGATGGGTGACTCCCCACTTTTCCGGTGGCTCCAGCATTTCTGGGGGTGACACCCACCCTGGGGACCTCACCCAGTCCTGATGCTGCTTCCCTGACTGAGTCACCCCCCCCACCAGTCCTGCAGAGCTTGTTAGGGTCAGGGCTAAGCCTCAAGGAGGGTCCTTGGAGAACCTGGCTTTCTGGATCCTCAATCTTTTCCCCAGCAAGGACCCTGGGGTCCTGCCCCTCAGCCACCAACCTTCTGGGTTTGGTGCTGGGGAGAACATGTTTGTTTCTGGTTTGGAGGGCATATCACCCCAATAGTCTCTCCCTTCTGGCCTCATGCCGCTCTCCCTCCTCAACTGGACCTGCCATAGTGGATAGGATCAGGGGGACAGGGGGAGTGAAGAACCAGGAGGCAGCTTAAAGGCCCCCAAATGTCCCCACACACACCTACACAACCCTGCTCTCTCTGTTTGCCTCCTTCCTACTGTACCCTGTTTCCCCAACTCCAAACTACAGTAAGAGAAATTCAGAGACAGCCTCATCCCTGGTGGAGCAGTGGATAGAGCTCTGGGCCTGGAATGCAGAAGACTTGAGATCATATGCAGCCTCAGATGCTTATGAGCTGTGTGACCCTGGGCATATCACTTAACTGCTGCCTGCCTCAGTTTCCTCAACTGTAAAATGAGGATAATAATAGCATCCACCTCCCAGAATTGCTGAAGATCAAATGAAATAATATTTGTAAAACTGCTTAGCACAGTGCCTGGCACATAGTAGGTGCTTAATAAATGCTTATTCCATCCATCCCCTTCTTGTTTCTGTTTCTCCTTACCCCTCCTGCACACCTTCTTCTTCTTCCTCCTCCTCCTCCTCCTCCTTCTCTCTCTTTCTCTTTTCTTGCTCTTTATTCTTTCTCTATTCCTCTTTCTTTTTCTCTCTTTTTTCTGTCTGTGTCTATTTCTGTCTGTCTCTGTATCTCTCTTTGTCTGTCTCTGTCTCTCTGTCTGCCTCTCTGTCTCTGTGTCTCTGTCTCCTTCTGTCTCTCTGCCTCTCTCTCTCTCTGCCTCTCTCTCTCTCTCTCTCTCTGTCTCTGCCTCTCTCTGTCTCTCTCTCTCTCTGTCTCTGCCTCTCTCTCTCTCTCTCTCTCTGTCTCCCTCTGTCTCTCTGCCTCTGTCTCTCTGTCTCCCTCTGTCTCTCTGCCTCTCTCTCTCTGTCTCTGTCTGTCTCTCTGCCTCTCTCTCTCTCTCTCTGCCTCTCTCTCTCTCTCTCTCTGTCTCCTGCTGTCTCTCTGCCTCTCTCTCTCT
>NW_020953000.1:0-32113 GCF_900497805.2 Vombatus ursinus | reverse complement strand
TCTGCCTCCGTCTGGTCTCTGCACACTTTATTGCCTCTTTCGACCATAAAATATAGCTCTAGAGGGGATCTAGGGGATCACTGTGTTCAACCTTCTCATTTTCATATGGGGAAACTGAGGCCCAAGGAGAGAAAGGGCAGTGCCCTCAATGACACAGTAAATTCCAGGTTCCATTTCCAGCTTGTGCCCTCTCTTTTCTTCTATTTGTCCTTGTTTATCTTTCGAGAGTCGGGGGAGAGTCCTGAGCCTCAGAAGACCAGGGATACAAGTCCCTGGTCAGCAGTTTATGGGCTCTAAAAACCTTTATTTGCCTCATTTGTAAAATGGGGCTAATATATCCGCCATGTACTTTGCAGGGTTGCGGTAGGGGAAGCGTTTTGTACACCTTAAAAAGACTGTAGAATTCAGAAGCCATTGCCTCTGTCTGTGTGTCTCTGATCATCTCTACCTCTGTCTCACCATCTCCTCATTTCTGTCCCTGTGTCCCTCAATCTCCCCATGTTCTCCTTGCATTGGTCTTGGCTTGCCTCCAATGCCAAGTCTTTGCCCCTCATCTCAGTGATCCCCACATCTATCCTGGGGCTCCCCCCAGATAAGCTGGCCAGCAGGGATGCCCTAGAGGGAATGGGGGGAGGGGAATCCCCATCTAAGCCTGGCTCCAAGCGCTTCCTTCCCCTTGTGGCACGGTACTGCCCCGCCCCTGCTACCTGGCTGCCCCATATAAGACCTGCTCGGGATGAGAAGGCACAGCCAGAGAGAGCCAGGCACGGAGTGACGAGGCCAGAGCCAACCCCTGTGCTACTCAGCCCGAGAGCCCCAGCATCCCGCCCAGTGCTCCCCAGGTAGGAAGGAGTCCCATCCAGCCCGGGCAGCCCCCTGCCTCCGGCATCTGCTTCCTGGCCCGAAGCGGCTCCTGGGGCTTCCTCTTGGACTTGGCAGTCCGTTCTTCTGTGTTTCTTTGAACTTTCTCTCAGGGTCTCTCCCTTACCCCTGGCTGTCTCTTGTCATTCTGGGGCTCGGTCCCCAACTGTTCTCTCTCTTCAGCTGTCTCTACACAGATCTCTCAGGCTCCTAGTAGACTTGTCTATCTGTCTCTTTTGCTGGGTCTCCCCTAGCATGTCGCGGTGATCGTCTATCTCATTGACATTCTATCTCTATCCCATAATTCCAGGTGTCTCTATCTCTCCCTTATCTCTGGGTATCTCTGTCTCTCTCTTTTCTCTCTCAGTGAGTGTTTCTGCTACTCTGCCTCGATGTCTCCGTGGAAGCCACGGGGCGCTGGGTGTGTCAGCGTCCTCAGTCTCTGGCTTTATCCAGTCTTCCCCGGAAGATTGGTCTGCGCTTCAGGTATCGGCAGCTTTCTCCATTCTGCAGCTCCGAGCCTCTGAGCATCATTGTCTCTCGGCTAGGCTGTCTTCGCAGATTTCTCAGTCTCTGATTGTATCGGGATTTTTCTCTAACTTCTTATTGTTGGGTGTCTGCGTTTCTCTCTGGCCCTGACCATTCCTGGGTGTCTCTGTCCAACTCAGCTTACACTTCAGTCTCTTCTTATCTGTCTCCCCTCAATGATACCTCAGTCTTGAGGCGTGGGGTTGTGGGATGATGGAGATTCTCAGCACCCTAATGGATGAATCTTGGTACCAAGAGCTTCCCCGGAGGAAGCGGGAAAGGATGAGGGGGGCTCTGACCCGGCCTCTTTCTCCCTCCCCCCGCCCCCTCCGCCTGCCGCAGTCCCTCCCCTTACTCCAGTGCCGTTGCCCCCGCCCCACCCCCCACCCCACCTAGCCTCCAGGTGCCCCCGGAACCTGCTACTCAGCGCCTCCTCTCCGCCTCGGCCCGCACCATCTCATCAAGGATGCAGTTCGAGATGCATGACAACGTGAAGGGCAAAGGTGCGCTCGCCTGAGAGACCCCTCCCCCGCCTGCTCCCCTCCCCTCCCCCTGCCCGGGGTCGCGCGGACACCGCCAAGAAGCCGGCCTGGGCCCCCAGATGTGGAGGAGGACCGCCTGCTCCTTCCCTCCTCCCAGATGTGGCCCTCGGCCCAGACGCGCAAGACGCCCCTTGACCCCAGATCTGCAAGAGGAGGCCCCCATTTCCCAGAGCTCCCATCCCGTCTACTGGGAGGGAGAGTTTCCCTGGAACCGCCTGCAGGGAGTGTCACCAGGCACCCTCCCCCCAGATGTGCAAGAGGCACCGGCTCTCCAGATGTGCAGGAGGACCCACGCTCCCCAGCTGCAGAAAGCCAGAGCCTGGGAGGGGGAGGGAGACCTCAGGCCCCACCCAGATGCGACTCCAAATTCAGATGAGGAACCTCCTCCCAGAAGAGGGCGGTGGCTGCTGTGTGGCTCCTCAGAGCCCTTCGCCTTCTCCAGCTCCCCTCCCCCCTCCAGCTGCTGGAGCTGCCCAGATGTGCCGGGGGGGGGGGGGGGGTGGCATGTTGAGAGGAAGGAAGGAACCCAGACCCTGAAGCACCCTCGTCTAACCTTGTCTCTTCTCTTGCTCTCCCCAGCTATGTCTTACCCTGTGACCAGCCAGCCCCAAAGCCAGAGCACCTGCTACCAGACCCAGCAAAGTGACTGGCACACTGAACTCACGGACTGCTGCAATGATATGCCCGTGTGTGAGTGTGCCCCAGCCTGCCCCAGCATCCCTCCTCTGGCTACAGGCTCCATCACCTAGAACTCAGAGCCAGGAGAGCCCCTACATCAGGGAATGTCAGAGCTGCGAAGGATCTCAGAACAGAGAACGCTGTCAGAACTGAGGACTTCACAGCTTAGAATATCAAAGATGGGAGGCTTCTTCGAGCCTAGACCACAGAATGTCAGAACTAGGAAGGGCCCTAGAACAGACCATCAGAGTTAGAGATCATCCAGTCTAACCCCATGGGGGGCGGGGGGAGGGACAAAAACACAGACACAGAGACAGAGAGAGACAAAGAAAGAGGGAGAGGGGAGGAGAGGAGAACAGAGGAGCGGAGCGGCTTCCTTTGGGCTTGGGGGTCTCTGACCTCTCCCTCTCCTACCCCGCAGGTCTGTGCGGCACCTTCGCCCCTCTGTGCCTGGCCTGCCGCATCGCTGATGATTTCGGGGAGTGCTGTTGTGCGCCCTACCTGCCTGGTGGTCTCCACTCCCTCCGCACTGGCATGAGAGAGCGCTACCGCATTTTGGTGAGGAGGCATGGAGGTTCTGGGGAAGGGGGCTGAGCCTGAGCACCCGGGGTGGGGACCGAGGCCTTGTGACCAGGATAACTGGGGCCCCCAGATCTTCAATGCCTCCCTAACCTCGCTACTTTTCCCCCGACAGGGCTCTGTTGGAAACGACTGGGCAGCGCTCACCTTCTGCCTGCCTTGTGCGCTCTGCCAGATGGCTCGGGAGCTGAAGATCAGACAGTGAGGACCCGCCCCAGCCCCGCCCACTTATTCCTCCTGACCCTTCATTCCCTTCCCCCTCACCCTGCCAATAAAATCAGAAACCCAAAGCTGTGTCCGAGTGGTCTGGGAAATGGGAAGGGGCTAGAAATCGCAAGCGAGGCGATAGGGCTAGGCTAAGCCTGGGAAGGAGCCAGGAGACCACGGTTGAGCCGTGTGACCTGGGGTGAATCTCTGGCCTTCTCTGGGTCTCGGCTTCTCTCTCCATCCGGAGCTCCTGAGAGGCCGCTGGGCTTTGAGAACAAAGCTCAGAACCTGAGAGCTGGGAAAGCCCTCAGGCGCCAGCCAGCCCAGTCCTTTCCCGAATGAGAATTCTCTCTACTCCTTGCCCAGCAGGTGATGTCTGCTTTGGCTTGAAGACCTCTGCAGCGCCTCAGATCTCGAGGCAGCCAGTTCCACTGTGGGACAGCGCTTGTTATTTGCTTTTTCTTCTGCCCTTTGTGACCAGACAACAAACTTGACCCTCTCCTGCATAGCACAGCTCTTCAAATACTTGCAGACTGCTGGCGTGTCCCTCCTGAGCCCTCTCTTCTCCAGTCTAAACATTCCCAGTACCTTCAACCAGTCCTTGTGTAACAGGCACAAAGGCCCTTCTACCATCTTAGTTCCCTTTCATAGGAAGGCAACTTCCTATGAACACTCTCCTGCTAATCAATGTCAGGGAGACCTGAATTCAAGTCCTGACTCTGACACTTACAAGTTAGACTTATGGGTTACCACAACCTCTGTAAGCTGCCATTTTCCCCGGGGTACCCAGCTCACAGAGCTACTGTGATGTTAACTGAGGCCATACTGAATGAATTTAGAAAAGCAGTAAGCGCTTACTATGCGCACAGCACTGTACTAAGCTCTGGGGATCTGATTTGTGTAAGGGAGGTAGTAGGGACATCAGGGGAGCCCTGATCTATTTGACGAGGTTGTATGAAAAATGACCACCTCAATGTACTGGGGGCTTGATCAGAAGAACTTCCGGTTAAGTTGGAATCACCACCTCGGTCAATCTGGATTTACCTGGGGAGGCTCTGAGTTACCAGTGACATTCAATGCCAGCTATCATGGAGAGAGTGTGACCTAGACCCCTAGCCAGGCCGAGCACCTCATCTCATATTCCTGCCCTCACCAATCTTGTCCCGGACTGATCCGCTCCTGCTGGCATTTTCTAACAATCAGAGCAGGCCCAGAGGAGGTTGGCACTTCCGGAAGAGGGGTGGGGAGAGAGAACAAATCAAGCTGCTTGGACCCAGGCAGGACTGCATGTTGAGTGTGGTATGGAGGAGGTTCCTAGGCAGGTGAGATCAGACGAGCTGGTCTCCGAGTTCCCTTCTGGTTCTTTACTTCTGGGAACATTCCTTCAGACGTCGGGGCCCCACCCCTGACATGTGAACCTGAGCACAAAGCAGGCCAGAGTAGAGCTAGAACATTCACACTGAAAGGAGCCGCTGGCAGTGAGGAGTATGGTGGAGGGTGATCAAGCCCTGGAAGTGGAGCTAGGAGACCCAGGTTCAAATCCCAGCACCAACATTGAGGTCGCCGGCTCAGAGATAATAAGCAGCGTTCACCCCTCCGAGCCTTGACTTCCCTAATCTGTAAAGTAGGATGGGAATACCTGCATGCCATAGGGATACGCATTCTACATAGCTGACCCAAGAGCCCAGATGGGACACAACTGGGAGCATTCTTGGAGCAGAAAACATAATGCACTCAGCAGATCAGACAGACAAATAGATAGGGATTTGGATTGAACCCCAACTCTGCTTCTTACTATGTGACCGGGGTGAGTCTCTTTACCTTCACATCAAGGTTTCCTCATTGTTAAAATGAGTGGGTTGAACTCCGATGGTCCCTCAAGCCCTTACAGGTCTCGGACCTATGCTCCTGGAACTCTTTTTTGAGCTCCCAGATGCCATTAGATACACAGACAATACCAGTTAGGTGGCCCAGTGGATAGCGCGCTGGATCTGGAGTCAGGAAGACCTGAGTTCAAATACAGCCTCAGATAGCTGCGTGACCGTAGGCAAGACACTGACCCTCCGCCTGCCTCAGTTTCCTCAACTATAAAATGTAATTCACATTGTGTGGCACGCAGTAGGTGCTTAATAAATGTTTGTTTCCTTATTTCCTTATTCGGTGATGCAAGGAGGCATAGAAGACAGTCACCAAGAGAGACCAGAACAACAGAAAGTCACTTGAGTAACAAGAGGGATGGGCCCTGCCGCACCCCACTTGACAAAAGAAGCCTCATCTGGACACCCAGTCTTAGTCCTAGCGCCAAGGCTCCTCCCTCCTCAATCTGGGTCTCCCCTGGGCCAAGTCCGAAGGTCCCTCAGTTCAGTGTTTAAGGGCCCCTGGGAGGGACAGGCAGGATCTGCACTTTAGTCTCACTGGTTCCTCCACCTTTTCCGTCTGGGCCCAGCCCAGTCTCTAATTTAAGGAACCAAACATATGCCTCATATGCCCTCAAAGGCAGGGAGGTAAATTCTGTATTCCCGATTAGACCAAGGCGGGGACCTCCTAGAATGTGGAACTGAGTCCAACCCCCTTATGTTGCTGTCATCAGTCCTGTTCTCAAAGAGGACTGAGAAGGGGAAGGAAGGCCTTTCTTGGCCCACAAACCCACACACACTTGGCCAAGCTGGCTGATGCGGTAGCCGGCAAAGATCTCATGGCCCTCCCTTGCCTGCACCCCAGCCTGGAGACAGAAAACCACATGCACGAATCCCAAAGTCATCACTGGGCTCTGAGGGACTAGAGGTCACAGGGGCATCACAGGATCCTCGAACGGGAGAAAACCCACGGCCAGGAGCCAGGACATGTGTACTGGGGCAGGGATGGACTGGAAATGGAGAACAGAATGGGGGGCAGTCTGCACGGCAGCACCGGCCGAAGGGCCCAGATTCTCCCCCACATCTCTACACAGCAACCAGACAACTGGGTCCCCTGGAAATGTTTTATTTGGTGATTTAAGGTTTCCTCCTCCCATACACATCAGTCCAGTGACCTCCTTCCTGCCCACAAGAGTGAAGCTGTCCAAATCCTCTGACTTGGGTAGGGTGGGAGGGGCAGGCAGTAAGCTATGGGAATGAATGGTTTCCAAGGCCCTGGAGGGAAAGATGAGAAAGGGTGAGGGGTTCAAAAGCTGGGGGGGAGGGGTCAGGAGCAGGAAGGAAAGGATAAGTAAGATTTCGGAGAAAAGAGACAGGTCCTGGAGTCCTGAGTTAAGGGACACAGGGACCAGAGAGAGTGGGGAGTTTATTGAAGCCATTGGTTGGGAAGGACAAGGAAGAAGCATTTCTGCTATGTGCCTGGCACTGCGCTAAGCACTTTATGAGGATCGCCTCGATTGCTATTTGGGCAGCTAGAAGGCTGAAAGAGTTACTAAGGACTGGAAAGGGGCTTCAAAGGCTGTCCAGTTCAAGCTGTAGATGAGCAAGAATTCCCTTTAACATCCAGCTTCCAACCAGACACCAGTGGGGGCAACGAGTTCAGTCACGGGCCCGTCCTCCTTCACTCAGAGGGTTCCCCCCAGGAGAGATGAGCTTGCTGGCTGGGATGCTGGCAAAGGGGGGGGGGTGGGGGGCAAGACAGAGGAGGCCAACCCCCCTCCAGAGACACAGACCTTTGGACCCCAGAGTAGCCCATGGGGTAGCCCCCGGAGCCTGTGGTTGGCCTCAATGTGACGCCCTCACAGAACCTCCAAGTGACGGCGGGGAGGAATCGCTCACTACATGCGGGACAGGAGATGTCCCACTGGGCCAATCAAAGAGACAACTTCGCAAGCTGAGGGGAGGCCCAGCTGGCTCAGCAAGCTCAGCGTGAGCCGACGCTGTGACACAGCCCCCCACCTCAGGCTGTACTTCCTGGACCACGGGGAGGAGTGCTAGGGAGGCCACCCTGGGGTGCAGGTTCGGCTCTGCACACATCTCAGGAAGGAGGTGGATAGAGAGGGTGACCCGAATGGAGAGGGTGTGCCTCCCCTCCAGAGGCCAGGCTGAAGGTACGAGCTGAAGGGGACACCCACGAGTGCTATTTCGATGTACCTGCAGGGCTGTCCTGCAATAGAGGGGCAAAAGGAGTCCTTTTGGGCCAGAGAGGGCAGAACCAGGAGCGATGGGTGGAGGCGCAAGGGGGCAAATGCAGCTTGATGTCAGGAAAATCCTTCCAGCAGGAATGGCCTGCCTCAAGAGGTAGTGAGGTCCCCCATGCTGGGGCGGGGTCGGACTAAATGTTCACGGAGGACCCAAGTCTGAAACGCTGCGATTTGTCCCAGAAAGCTGAGGGGCTTCCAAGGGAACCGAGGTGGTCCAGTGTCCAGGAAGTGAAGGCTTGGGAAACCCCAGGGCCAGTCACACTAGGGCGCCGGGGGTCATAGGTGACAGACTCAAGACGTTGGGTGGGTGAGGGGCCTGAGGGAAGACTGCCTTCAGCATGGAAACCTGGCCTGGAGCCCAGGGGATAGCTCCTCAGAGAGGCCTGACACGGTACAGTGTGGAGTCCAAACGCGGGGCTGACGGGAAGGGTGTCAGCAAACCAAAGATGAGCCGGGGGTTTACGGAACGCCTGGCCACTAGGGACAGGCTGGGAGTGTGGGGGGCCGAGGGGCAGGGAGCAAGCGCTGGGTGACCCTCCCCACCCCCGGGCCCTCAGAGCGACATGCTGGTGAGGTTGTCATGAGTCAGCAGTCCCTTCCTCCCGCCCCCTGCCCCGTGTCCACTGGCCCCAGGTCCACTGCCACCTCCACAGTACTCCTGCAGCCGGTGCCGCAGGGTGACCAGGGCGGAGCCCAGGCAGGCCCTGTTCGGGGTGTAGATGCCACCAGGTAGCTGCAGCAGGAGTGTAGCAACCCCTGCCATGCCGTCCTCTGTGGGCTCCAGAGTGATGGGCCCGGCCCTCAGGGCCACAGGGCAGCAGCCCCCACTGCCAGCTCCCCAAGGCCCCCCACCCCCAGTCAACAGCAGCGGGGCCAGGAAAGGCTCCGAGCGGCGGAAGGCAGGGGGTGGGAGGCCCACACTACTCGTTTTCCAGGGGACGCTAACGGCCGGGTCAGGCGGGAAGCAGACTGTGACCTTGGCAAAAGGGCGGCTGGCCATCTTGGTCATCTCCTGCAGATGTCGCCGCTGTTCGCGCCGCTGGTCCAGGGCCTGCTTGGCCTTCCAGAGCAGGACACAGAGCGACAGGAAGAGGAAGAAGCAGGAGAAGAAGACAGAGAAGAAGACAAAGAGATCGATGTGGGCCTGGTCTTGGCGGAAGAAGAGGAGGCCCTGGGAGTCTGCAGAGCCATTGGCGCCAGGCGCCGTGGGGTCCCCGACGCCCAGCAGGAGCAGGTAAAAGCGGCTGGACTTGAGGGCATGCTGCTCGTGGGGGTAGGTGATGACGAGCCGGTCCCGCACCCCACGCACCACCAGCACGGCGGCAGGCTCGATCACAGTCACGTAGGTGATGAGCCCCCGTGGCCGCACCTCCCGGATCCGAGGCTCTGGGGGCGGACCAGGCCCCCCAGCGCCCACCTCGCCTGCTCGCAGCCCCGCCTCCGCAGCCATAGGGGGTGGGGCTGGTGGAGGTGGCTGGATGTGGACAGAGTGGACTCCGGTGTCTGGGTCCACACGGACCACAAAGGTGTCGTAAGATGTGGAAACGTAGAGGTCGACAGCACCAAAGGTCACATCCAGCGTCAGGCGGATATCTACGTTGGTGAACTTTGGCTGGACCCCAAAGAGCACGGTGCGCCCGGGGCCGAGGGCCCGGCGTTTGGGCTCGTGGAAGCAATTGGTCTGGGAGGTGGGGTCCAGGCAACACTCCTGCTCCACTGAGATCAGCCGGTAACACTGCTGGCCCCCCAGGGGGCTGCCATGAAAAGACTCCCGGCACTTGGCGCACTGCAGGGGCAGGAGAGACAAGAAAGCAACCCCCCTCACCTTCAGTCCCTGGTCCTCACTCCTCAGCCTGTCATTCAACGCCTCCTCACTCTTGACCTCAACTTCCCATCGACTGACCTCAGGTCCCCCTCTGCACTGCCTCCACCCTCCACCTCAAATAATTTCTCTTCATAACGTCGCCCTGATACTCTTCTGCTCCAAGACCCATCTCAGGTCCCCCCCGCTTCCAGGAAACCTCCTGTGGTTGCCCCAGCTCCTGGGCACCTCTCATTCAGATGCCCCACCTTTGCCAGAGCTAGTGTGACATGTCATCTGCCTGGCCAGGTATGCCCCATCCTTCGTCTGCCCAGCCTGGCGTCGCCCTCGTGCCCTCACCTGGTACTTATAGCAGTCACGGCGGTCGCTGGGGGAGCTCCCCTGGCAGGTGCCTGTCTCCGTGTTATTCTGGCAGGGACAGCCCGTCCCATCTTCATTGCAGGTGTCTGCATGGCCGTTACACTGACACCTGGAAGGAGGGATGTCTTCAAGCGAGGGGCTCACTGCTCCAGGCCCCCCACGAGGACATGGCCATCACCCCCCAGCCCCCCACTGGCCAGCGGGGCCATCACTCACTTGGTACACCGGCCGTCCAGAAGGAAATACCCTTCCAGGCAGCGCTGGCACTTGTCTCCGTAGCTGTTGTTCTGACAGTTCACACACACGGCCTCGTCCTCGCTCGGCCCCTCGGACACCCACTTCTCAATCTGGCGGCAGACAGAGCCCCTGACACACAGACGGCCGGAGCCCACCACCTCCCGCCCTCCCCATCGGGAGCCTGGGCTCCTGCTCACCTCCTCAGGATCCAGGGGGTATGTCTCGGGATCGTCACGGGACATTTCTAACTCCTTCTCAGAGACACAGATGTCACTATTCCCTCTGCAGAAAGCTCGGCAGGGGCGGCAGGTTCCACCTCCCAGGGCTGAGCCCACAAACAGTGGCCGGCAACGTTCACAGTGGGGACCCTGCGGACAGGGACCGCTGTCAGCTGATGCCAGCTGGCTGCTAGGCAGAGGATGGAGCTCAGGCAGTCCCACCAGAGGAGGAGTCAGACCCCTGACTCAGTGGTTCCAGAATGACACAACAGGAAAAAGAAAAAAGGCAACAATGACCCTTGGGTGGCATGAAAAGAGACAGTGTACAGAACCAGGGAGGAAAAGATGCCCGTTTATTAGGCCTTGGTCAGACCACGCCTGGCTCAACGTTCACTTCTAGGCACCTCATTTTTGAAAGTACCTAGAAAAGGTGGAAAACAGCCAGGCGAGAGGAACCAGGATGTCTGGGGATGGGAGAGCATCCCACATAAACCCTGACTGGCGGGGAGTGGAAACTCATGAAGAGCAGACAGGCAGCCAGCCACCCTCCAAGAGCTCCGCTCCTGGGCAAGGCCAGACTGCAGCCCACACTTCTCACGAGATAAGGTTCTCACACAGGGCTTTGCAAGCTAATTTCAAGCTATTATTATAATTATTATTTACTGTTAAAGAACTGAAAGAGAGGATTACTAAGCTGCTCTTGGTGAGATCTCTCAGATCCCAGAAAATGGGAGGGGTCCCACGGTTTTGGAAAAGGGCAAGCGCTTTCCTGATTCTTTAAAAAGGGAAGAGGGTGAAATCTGCAAACAACAGGCTGGTGTGTCTGATGAAATTCTAGACACACTAGTAAAGGGAAGGTTCGTGAGCATTGGAAAGGGAAGCAATGAACACCAAGACATCATGGTGTCATCAAGAAAAGGTCAAGCCAGACTGATGGAAATTTCCTTTTCTGACCCCGTAACTAGCTGGGCAAATGAAAATGGTGTACCACGGGTGGGGAGCCTCGAGGCCACATGTGGCCCTCTAGGTCCTCAAGTGCAGCCCTCTGACTGAATCCAAACTGTACCAAAGCCCCTTAATAAAAGGATTTGTTCTGTAAAACTTGGACTCAGTCAAAAGGCTGCACCCAAGGACCTAGAAGGCCACACATGGCCTTGAGGCCACAGGTTTCCCACCCCTGGTGTAGACATACTATCTTCCAATTGCAGGAAAGTGTTTGATTAAATTTTTCATGCTACAGGGCAGTCTAGGTAAGGGAATCTGAAACAGGTTGTATAACCAGACCTAAAAATGAGACCCTGGAGGGCCACGGTCAGTGGGGAGGGAGCTGTTCACGTCTGGGTGCTGCTAAGATGTGCCCTTAAGGTGCAGAAGGCACGCTTCTCAAATCTGCAGAAGGCACAAAGTTTGGAGGGACAGCCCGCACACTGGATAAGAGGCAGAAGATGCCCTCCGTCTGCAATGGCCACAGGAATGGACCAAGTGAATACAAAACAGAATAAGGTCAGACATTAAGTTCTAAACTTGAGTTTTTAAAAAAATCACCTTCAAAATATAGGATGAGGGCTGTGTGGCTGATTGATTTCTGTTAAAAAAAAAAAAAGTGGGTATTTTGCAGTTCTCTATGAATCAGCAGCACAACACGACCTTGGCGTCTTAGGCCAAATTGGGAGGAACAGTGTAGGAAACACGCAGGAAGAGGTAACCAGGACGTGGAGAGCTGTGGAGACCCGGCTACTATGGAGGGAGGGCTTGAGGGGAAGAGGGATCACGCTTTCTTTCCTTGGCCCCAGAGAGGGCAGAGAGATGAGGTGCGACGTCAGGAAACCTTTCCTGATAGCTAGTGGAATGCGCTACCTTGGGAGGCCGTAATAACTAGCACTTAGTAAGGCTTTCGCATTTGCAGAGCGCTTCACAAACATTATCTCATTTGATACTCACAACCACCCTGGGAAGGAGGTGCTGTCATGATCCCCATTTTACAGATGACAAAACGGAGGCAAACAAGGGTGAAGTGACTGCTCCAGGGTCACGCAGCTGGTCAGTGCCTGAAGCTGGATTTGAACTCGGGCAGTCCTGTGCCCTATCCCGTTCCTGGACTCACCCTCACTGGAAGCCTTCAGGCAGTAAGTAGAGTACATTGCTTGTTGGGGACATTGTAGAGGATGTCCTTCAGGGTCTGGTTTGATCCCATGGCCACTGTGGACCCCCCCCCCCCAACTCTGACACCATTTGATTCTACAACATGCTAAAGCCTGCCCTGAAGGGCAGGGAGATCACTACCTGCTGAGTCAGCTCATGCTCTGATTACTGGAACATTTTCCTTTTCCATCCAGGCTAATCCTGCCTCCCAGGACTCCCCTCCACCTCAGCCCCTCCTTCTGGGGCCAAGAGGCACAAGGTAAATAGCAAGTCAATGTGGTGGGAAGCACACGGCTCTGGGTTCAAATCCCAGCTCTGAAGCCTCTTTACATGGGTGGCCTCAGACAAGTCATAGCACGCCTGGGTCTTTTTCCTCCATGGGAACAGGAGGGGGCCTCATGACCCTCCAGGCCTCCCCCTATGCGCCCCCACTCCAAGCTCGCTCTTCCCAAGGCCAGAATGACCCTAAACAGCCACCTCCCCAACACTGTCACTGCATGACGTCACCTAACTTCTCTCTTCTACACAACACATCAGACGTGAGCCCTTCCACCTCACGCAGACGCAGAGCGAGGCGGCAGCAGCCTAGCAGACAGCTGGCTGGCGGGAGGCAGGGCCAGGGTTCTCTCCTCGGGGTCCTTCGCCTGTCATCCCCTCCCATCCCTGCTGCCTTTCCCCGGACGCACTCTGGTCTGTCCAGGCCTCTCCTAAGACGTGCCACCACCAGACCCAGTGCGCCAGGGCCAATCTGTGAAGCACAGAGCAGGGAGACCAACCCTTTCCTTGCTCCGCAGTTGGCCCAGGGACCAGGACTCCCAAGTCCCTCGATTAGGAAATTCCCCAGGGCTGAGCCGCTTCCATTTTTCCTGATTTCCTCTTCCTCCCCACCCTTCCTGCCCTCCTCTTGCTCAGGAGGCAGGAAAAGATCCTCTGTAGGCACCCTGGGCCCCATCCCTTGCCCTCTAGCTCTGCAGAGATAGGTCCGGTTTCCTCCAGGCCAGCCAAGCAGTGACCCTTGTGGGGAATCTGGAAAGTAGCCATTCCTGTTTCAGCACCTGGTTTTCACTAACTTGGCACCTTCCCAGCTCCGTGGCTCTGAACTCTGGCTGCTGTGGTCTGGGGGACCCTGGGTAAGTCCAGCCCTAAGTCCGCTCTGCTCCCGGGGACTCTCAGACCTGGCCCGAGGCTCCCCTGAGGCAGAGGGAGCGATTGTTACATACGTGTGTCAGGCTGTCTGGGTCTAAATTCACAGCTGCCACATCACCTGGGCCCTCCCCGAAGCAAGGTCCCTTCATTCCTCCCTCCTCCAAGTCCTCTTTAGCGCTCCCCTCGGCCTTTGACTCTCTGAGGCCTCTTCCTTTCCCTTCATCTCCAACGCTCTCCTCCTTTCTCCCTTCTCCTGGCCAAGGCCAACCCTTCCCCAGGTGCCCTTCATCCAGGGGCACGCTAGTAAATGATTAACAACCAGCTCTCCATTAAGTAGACAGACATGCCCAGAAACCTGCATCATCAGCATTTTTTCCATCCCTTCTTAAGTCTAGATGATCAACAAAACGACAAATCCAGCCTGGCTTTCTAGCACTTGCCAATTTCCAGGGTATAAAGGCTCGCCATTGGCTTTCATGCTGGCTCCGGCACCCCCAACCTTCACTGGCCCCCTCCCGTCTTCTCTAGCACGCTGACTCCTCCATCATCCCTCCTTCAACTTCTCCCCATCTCCTGCCTCCTTTCCTGCTGCCTGCCCACATGCCCAAGTCTCCCCTTCACTACCACATTCGGGCTACTGCCCTGTGTCTTTTCAATTTCTCAGATGCCTAGAAAAAGCTGCTTACATTGGGTCCCTCCCTTTCCTCTCCCTTTTCAACCATCTGCAACCGAGCTTCTGACGTCATCCCTCAATTAAAACTGCTCTCTGCTCCAAAGCGACCCACAATGGCTCAATGGTCAATGTGGCATCTTCAGCGCGATGACAGGGGACTCCAGACGGCGCGTGCACTTGAGATGCAGAACGAGACAGGCTTTCAGAATTGGCCAACGTGGAAATGTGCTTGGCTTAACTCGGCATATTTGATTTAAGGGCCACTGGTTTTCTTCCCAAGGGGGGTACGATGACAATAAGTGCTTCTTAATAAAAAACCACTTGTCGGTGACAGCACACTCGGTCCTCCCTCTTCATCCCCTCTACCTGTCTCATGGCCCATGACCCACTCTGCACAGAGATGGCTTGGATCTCATGATCCACTCTAAGCATCCTATTCCATATTCTTGAATTCTGAAATTCCTTTATCTGTTCATAATCATTTCTCATCTCACCTTTCCCTCTGCCTTATTCCCTAATCCCATTCTCTGTCCTGTGATCTCCAATCCCTCCACCCCTCAGTTTCTCCCCAGGCTGTCCTCCATGCACTAGCTATGCTCTCTTCCTTCCTCATCCTGACCCCGGGTGAACCAGCTGAAGTCTACACCGTTCTCTAAAATTAAGTCCTTTGTCTCCACACCCCATCGTGCCTTGCCAAGCCCCAGTCTTGGATGACTCCCACCATCCATCAATGCCTGGCTCCTACTCATGGGCTACTGGATCAAGCTGGAGTACACCAGGAAACCGTGCTGACCGGGTCCACTTTAGATGACCTTCACTGCAGTCCTTTCACACCTCTGTCTTCCCCTCTCTCTCCCACGCTCCACAGCAGCTCCTCGAACCTCCCTCTTCTCCCTCCGCCCCTTCTCACACCTCCCAGACACCTTCCACAGCTCCCTCTTCCTTCACCTTTCTCCTTGCTCTCTGCACACACAAATGACTCCACTGCATTCCATCTTCTCCAGCAACAGCTCCCTCCTCCATACCCACTCTGTTACTAGCCTGGGGGCTCTCCCTGCCTACAAATAGGCCCACGTCTCCTCCATCCTCAACCCTCTCCTCCCTTGACTCAGCAGCGCTGGCAGCTCTCGCCATGTAGCTCTTCTCCATTTTGTGGCCGAGCCCTAGAGACGACCATCTACAACCAGCCTCCCCGCTCCACTCGCTCTTTTCTAAACTGTACAATCTGGCTTCCACCTCGCCTGCCCACAGAAACTGCTCTTGTCAGAGTGACCGAGGACCTCTTAGCTGCCAAATCCAACAGCCCTTTCTCAGCCTCTCTGCAGCCTCGGGCAGGATCTACACCCTCTTCTCTGGTGTTTCAGGTCACCACCCTCTCTCTCCCGGTTCTCCTTCTCCCTCTCTGGCTGCTCCTTCTGTCTCCTCGGCTGGTTCTTCATCGAGGTCACGCCTGCTAACCAGGGTGTCCCACAGCGCTCTGGGTCCTCTTCCCTCCTCCTGTGGCAATCCCACCAACTCCCTTGGATTCCACTATGAAGTCTGTAAGGATGAGCCTCTGGTTCAGCCTCTCTTGATCTCCAGTTCCTCATCTCCAAGGGCCTACTGGACGTCCCACGGCCATCTTCAACTCAACACATCCAAAACTGAACTCACTCTCTTTCCCCCCGAATCAAACAGAAAAGATCTTCACGACCTGGCCCCCTTCCACCTCTCCAGTCTGCCTTCCACCTCCTCTCCAACCCTGGGGCCCAAGATCCTCCCCATCTCAGCCCCAGGCGTGTCCGCAGACTGTGCCCTGTGCACTTCAGCTAACAGGAAGCCTCTCCCTCCCCCTCCTGCCTGTGCCTTTTCTCAGTTAATTATCTCCAACCCAGCCCCCACGAATGCACCTGTGTGTCTGTCTAGAACCACATACCCTGCATACAGCTGTCTGCATCCTGTGTCCCCCATTACGGAGCGTGAGCTCTGGGAGGGCAGGACCTGGCGTCCCAACGTGCCCAGAGCAGAGGGCACTCCCTGCTCTCCAGCCTCCAACCAGCCTGCACTCTCCCTGCCCCCTCCACATGACCAGGGCCTCCTCCCGTCTCTCCCCACCCACTGGCTGTCTTGTCCTGACGCCACCGCCCCAGCGCCCCGTCCCCAATCTGGGGCTTCCCCTCACAAGCCACCTGGTATCTAATCACTCTATTTGGACTCATTCTCTTATATATTTATTTTCTGTCTACTTATGGAGCAGCAGATAGGGCAGTGATTAGAGCAGTAGGCCTGGAGTCAGGGTGACCTGAATTCAAATCCTGCCTCAGACACTTCCTAGCTGTGTGACTCTGGGCAAGGCCCTTCACCTGTGCCCCAGTTTCCTCATTTGTAAAACAGGGATAATAATAAGCACCTACCTTGAAGGGTTGTTGTGAAAATCCAATGAGAGAATATGGATAAACCACTGCGAGTCTTAACAGAAATGCGGCTATCACTGTTATAATGCCTGCTATTATCGTCACTCCCCTTGGAGCGTATCTGTACCCTAACACAGTGCTGCAAGCACAGAATAAAGGCTTGTTGACTGAGCGATGACCACATGCAGGCCGTGTGGCTGGAGACTCAGAGAAGGTAGGGGTCTGGTGAGGAGCCGGGGGATGAAGGAGATTGGGGGAAGGGACAGATGCCACAGACAGGTCTGGAGGACAGCAGTGAAGGTCCAAAGCCCAGGCCAGGGTAGAGGTTGGTGATGAGGTTAGGGGTGAAGGGTGACCTCCCCAGAAGCCAGGAGCAGGGATCAAGCTGGGCCCTGGTCCTCAGGGGTCCTCACCGCAGTATTGTTATGGCACTCAAGGCAGCGGTCCCGGGCCCCTACGCCATCACAGTTGCTGTGCCTGTTGCAACGACACTCAGTCGAACAGTTACGGCCAACAAACCCAAAGTGGCAGAGACAGCGGTCGGGCTCCACACAGGAGCCATTCACACAGCCCTGGGCACAGACTGGGCGGCACTGGCCCCGCACACTGCCGAGGGGAGGAAGCAAGGTTCGGGGTCAAAAGCCCAGCCTGGCAACAGTCTCCCAGCCCCGACCCTGTCCCCCTGGTCCATGGTGTATCTGTCCCTCCATCCTCACTGGTGCCTCCCTACCTCACTGGTCCCCCCCATCCTCACTGGTGCCCCCCGTCCTCACTGCCCCTCCCCATCCTCACTGGTTCCCCCGCCCTCCCTGCCCTCCCCCATCTTCACTGGTTCCCCCGTCCTCACTGCCCCCCCATCCTCACTGTCTCCCCCTTCCTTACTGGCCCCCCTGCATCCTCACTGCCCACCCCCCATCCTCACTGGTCCCCCCCGTCCTGTCTCCCCCCTTCCTAACTGCCCCCCCATCCTCACTGGTGCCCCCCGTCTTCACTGCCCCCCCGTCCTCACTGGTGCCCCCCGTCTTCACTGGTCCCCCCTGTACTCACCAGCCCCCCCCCATCCTCACTGCCCACCCCCCATCCTCACTGGTCCATGGTGTAGCCGGTCTTGCAGGTACACTCGTAGCCATGAGGCCGGTCGTGACAGTTCTGGGTCTCGTTGCAGTCATGGTGTCCATTGACACACTCGTTCTCAGGAGGACAAGACAGGAAGGCCCAGGAGGCCTTAGGATCGCCATGCCCGCATGTCAGCCCTGGTGGGGAAGGGGCAAGGGGGGAGATCACGCCGGCTCCTCCCATAGCGCCCCACCCTGCGGATCCTGGCCTTGCTGTCCTGACCCATCCTGACCGCTGCCCCCGCCACAGTCCCCAAATGCCAGAGTCAGGGGCCTCGGATATCAAATCCAAACACCACCCCCCACACTTGACACAAACAGAAAGGGGAGATGCCAAGGGGGCAGAGAAGTGTTCAAGGTCACACAGTAAGTGTGGCTAGGGCCTGGATCAGACCCCAGGATTTTTGCCTCCCTGCCCCCAGCTCTCCCCACCACTTCAAGCTCCTCTCCTGCAACCAGCCCAGTGTCCCCATTCTCACCATTTCGGGGTCCGCTGAGGCCACCCTCCATACACAGTCCTGCCCCGTCCTGGCCAGGATCTCCCCTGGCACACCAGCCACAGTGTGGGCGTCGAAGGCAGAGGGCACATTGGCGGGCATTGCCACAGCCCAGGGAGCAGCTTTCTGCCCCTCGCAGCAGCCGCCCACAGCCCCCTGCCAGGCAGCGCAGAGGTAGAAAAGATGGGCTCAGACACTGCAGGGGCAGAGAAAGGATGGGGGTAATGGAAGTGAGAAGGATGGGGCAGGACCCCAAGCAACAAGAGACACGAAGGAAGAGGAGGGGACAGCAAAGAGGAATCAGACTTGGAGTGTTCAGGGCCACCCCTGCCACCACTCTGAGAGCCCTCTGCCCCCCCCCCCCCGTGCCCCCCCCCCCCCCCCCCGGCCCCCTACCCCCCCCCTCCCCCTCTTGGGCCCCTCCCCCCCCCCCCCCATGCTGTCCACCACTCCCAGAGCCCTCTGCCCCCCACCCCGCATGCTGCTCTTCCCCTCCCCTGGCCCTATACCCCTCCTTTCCCCTCCCTGGGCCCTTTGCCCCCCCCTTCTCCTCCCCAGGCTCTCTGCACCCCCCTTCCCTCTCAGGGCCCTGCCCCCCACCTGTTGGAGGCTGCTGCTCCAGACACAGTGCTGCCAGCCCCCGTCGGCGCCCTTGGAGTCTAGGCAGGAGGAGCAGTTGGCGAGGCGGTGGCAGGGCGTGGGGCAGGGCATGGGAGGGGACGACTCCACGGGCATCGGGGACACGTTGAGCAGCGAGTGGCTGAAGCAGGTCCAGTCGTAGGTGGGCTGCACCGAGAGGATGCGGCGGGTCTCCCCTGGGGGAGAGAAGGGTGGCTGGCACTGGGACCCTGGCCCCCGCGGCCCCTGCCGCCCCGCGGGGTCTCCCGCCACTCACCAGTGCGCTTGAACTGGCGCGTCCACATGCACTTGCCCTCCTGTGTGCACTGTTCGCAGTCAGCCGCCCCACACGCAGCCTCTGAGCAGTTTCCGGCCCAGAACACCTCGCGCTGGTTGATGCGGCAGTCATTCTCCGAGGTGCACGAGCCGTTGCGGCCAATGCAGGCGCCCTCTGGACAGTTGGTGCACCACTTACACCGCGGCGGGGCGGCCTGGTGGGAGGGGGACGCTCAGGCCCAGGACCCCCGGGGGGACAGTCCCCCCACCTGTGGGGACCCCAGACCATGGCCCAGTGGACTCAGAGCGGAGGGGGGAATGCCTCACCTCTTCCCCTTCCCCCAACCTCAGGGTGCGGGGGTGGCGGGCGAGGCACTCGCTGCAGGTGCGCAGGCGGCGGCACTCCTCTGATGTGCGGGGCATGGGGGAGCAGGAGGGGCTGCTGCAGCCCAGCCTGGGGACGAGGGACAGGCAGCACATGAAGGACATCGCCATAGAAGGCACTGACCAACACGTCCCTTCCTCACCCACTGACATGGGACCATGCTGCCCCCGCCTCTGTCCCAGGGAGATCCGCCCCCTCTAGCCCCCAGCTTCGCCTCTCCTCCCTGACTTGGACCCCATCCCAGGAGTCCCCCCATCACCTGTGGGCCTGTTCTCCTGACAGGCATGCTCCATGGCACCAGCTACAGGCACCTGAGGCGTTACAGGCCTCAGGGGAGTGCACCAAGTGACAGGGGTCCGAGGGCAAGCTCAGTGACAGCAGGCGCCCCAGGGCCACCCCACCAAAGCCCCCAGAGATATAGAGGCGGCCCCCCACAGCCGCCACGGCATGGGCCACGGACTCCTCCATCGGGGGCCCCACAGAGGCTGGACCTGGGGGAGGCAGAGGCAGAGAAGGAGGCTCAGAGACAGGGTCTGAGAAAGCAGGAGGAGGGAGAGAGGAGCTAGTGGACAGACCACGAAAACAGAAAGAGAAACTGGAGCCAGAGGGAGAGGGATCCCCCATGCTGGGAGCACCAAAGAAACAGAAACACAGAGAGGGGATGTCACTGTACAGAGAGCAAAGGCGAGAAACAGAGACAAGACCAGGAAAGGCCCTGAAGCAGATGTGGATGGGGGTCGGCAGACATGGACAGAGGGACGGGAGGGTCAGCAGACACAGACAAGTGGTCAGCAGATGTGGAAAGGGGGTCAGCAAACATGGACAGAGGGACAGAGAGTGGGCAGATATGGACAGGGGGTTGGCAGGCACGGACAGAGGGACGGAGGACGAGCCATCACGGGCCCTAGGCATGGCACGTGTCTGGCTCACAGTGACGTTACAGAAAGGGGCAGCACAGCCTCAGGCCAGGGTCAGGGATCCCTGGACTGGGGGTCACTGGGAACATTTTCTGGTCCCACAAAGAGCTGTCTGAAGACAGCGTGCCGACTGCCAAGTCCTAAGCAGGTGGACAGCCTGGCAGACCAGACAGAATGGGTCTGTGGCAAGCACTGGGCCTGGACTCCTGTCCCCTCAGGCTGTGCACCTTGGGGCAGTCAAGGCACTTCTGTCTGGGCCCCAGTGTCGTCATCTGTAAAATGGGAAGGCTGGCCCCGACAGCCTTTGAGGACCCTGCACCAGCTCCAAATCTGTGCCTGATGACTGCCTTCTAGAAGGACGGAGGATCCCCACAGAGCCCGGGGCCCCTCTGCCCCTCCCTCACGGGGCCTGCTACTCACGGGTCAGGTTGGGCAGCAGCCAGGCGTTGCAGTTGACCTGGTACAACAGGACCTCGCTGCTGAACTCGTCCGGCTCCGAGCGGCCACCCAGGACCACCATGGTGTCCCCGAGCAGGGCTGCCGCGTGGAACAGCCGGGGCCTGGGCTGGGGTGAGGGGGCAGAGTCACAGCCACATTGTGCAGGCCTCCCCATCACACAAGGCTCCAGGAAGCCCCCCAGGATCACCACCTTTCACTCCTTGTTACACCCTCTTTTCTCCAAACCCTTCCCTCTAGGAGGCCTGGCTGAGGCCTCCCTCCGGCCCCTACTCATGACATGAAGCCCCTCTGATCTCCCCCCATGAACCCCACAGGCTCCTCCCTGACCTACGGCTCCCATCTGGTTCCCCCCTCCCAAACCTCCCCTTCCCAGAAGCCCTCCTCGATGCCTGGGACCCACAGGAAGGTCTTGCCTCTCTGCACTCACCTGGCTGGCCTGAGGCAGCGTGGGGCTGACTCAGCTCCTACCTCCCTGGGGGGCTCCGATGGGGAGATGCCTCCCACGTGCTGACCCCCCACCTCAGCTACCTTGTCCTGACCCTTCACTTTCTATGGCAGTGTCTCCACTCATTCTCTGGCTCCCAGGGGGGCCCAGTGACCCTGACCTTTGCCCCCTGGGAAGGGGCCAGCAGGCTCCAGGTGCGGTCAGGGCAGTGCAGGGAGTAGAGCTCCGGGGACGGGGCGGCCAGCTCGACGTGAAAGCGGAAGCCACCAAAGACGTACAGCGAGTCTGTGGCCTCGTGGTAGACCGCTGAGTGACCGTAAAGGCCTGGGGGAAGGAGAGGAGTCGCAGAGATGGGCAGTGAGAGCCTGGGGGGCCGCAGGGGTCCCAGCCCCAGGCTCCTCGTCCTCACCAGTGGGTGGCGTCCCACTCGAGGGCCCGGCCAGCCACGTGCCCATCGTCAGCTGATACTCCAGGAGTTGTTGGTTGAAACCGTTTTCGGGAGAATATCCCCCAATGAGCAGCAGGGACAAGCCTCGCCGGGAGGTCAGCGTGTGTCCTGCCACGGCGGGCAGCAGCAGGGCCTGCGGGGTCTGAGGTCAGGAAGCTGCAGTCAGCAGTCAGGGAGGGAGGGGCCTCAAGAAGACCGTGCGGAGGTCACAGGGCAGGGAGGGAGTCGGGAACAGCCGATGCATTCCCTTCTGGCACAGGGGAGGGGCAGGGACGTGGGGAAGAAGGGACCGGGTCAGACCCTGGGGGGAGGGGCTCAGCAGCCAGTCACCTTCTCCTGGCGCCACTGCAATGTGGTGAGGTTGAGGACCCAGAAGTCCCGGGCGACCCCCGCCGCCGTGAGGCCACCCAGTAAGTACATGGCGCCACGGCCAGCGGGCACGTAGGCGGCCGCGTGGAACAAACGGGGTGCGGGCCCAGGCCCCCCATCCTCGGAGCCAGCCAGCATCTGGGTCCAGCGCCGCTCCCCCACCGAGTACCTGCGGAGGAGCCACCATCAGCCCTCAACCAGGCAGGGGGCACCCAGCACCCCTGGAGGTCATTCTCACCTGTACAGGTTTCCCAACAGCCCCTGAGGCAGACCCAGACCCCCAAACATCCACAAGGTAGAGTCAGGCCCCTCGACCATGGTGTGGCCCAGACGGTGAAGGAAGCGGCTCGCCGTGTCCTACAGGGAGACAGAGCGCTCAGGCGTGGGCCTGGCAAGGGAATGCGCACGTGTGTGTGTGCATGTATGCGTGAGTGTGTGTGCATGCGTGTGGAGGGGAAACACGCCTAACCTAGAGATCCCCCCCTCTAAACCTGTAATCAGGGGGTGGGGGACAGGCCAAGCATCCCTTCAACTCCCTCTGACTCAGCAGGGCTCCAGAAAAACAGCTCTGAGCGTCCAGCCAGTGGGGCTAGGCCTGCCTGTCTGCCTGCCTGTCTGCCTGCCTCCTTCCTCTCCACAGCCTCCTGTCTGTCTCCCCTCTTTCTCTCTCTCTCTGTCTCTGTCACTGTCTCTGTGTCTTTCTCCTCTCCCCCTTCCTCTCTCTCCTCTTTCCTTCTCTCTGTCTCTGTCTCTGTCTCTCTCCTCTCCCCACCTCCCCTCCCCTCTTCTGTCTCTCTCCTCTCCTTCCTCTCTCTCTCACTCTCTCTCCTCTTTCTTTCTCTGTCTCTCTTTCTCTTTCTCTCTGTCTCCCTCTCCCTCTCCCTCCCCCCCACCCCCTTCATCCTCAGTAGGACCACAGAGCTGTGAGCATCCACACATCACTGCTGTACAAGAAAGAGGTGGTCCCCC
Source organism: Vombatus ursinus (assembly GCF_900497805.2). Taxonomy (NCBI): domain Eukaryota; kingdom Metazoa; phylum Chordata; class Mammalia; order Diprotodontia; family Vombatidae; genus Vombatus; species Vombatus ursinus. Next base: position 9,109 of record NW_020953000.1, on the reverse strand, counting down.
AGGACGCTGAGGTCTACACTCACAGATCGTGAGGAATAAAGGAGCCTTCCTCAGAGATCCTTCAGGTGTCTGGGCTGGGAGCCAAGGGAGGGAAGGAGCAGGCAAACGAGGCCCTGAGACCCGCTGCGCAGAGAGAGGGCGCGCAGGGGCTGGCCTGGGGCCCAGGGTCCTCCCAGGAGGGCTGCGCCTCCCCCCACCCAGAGGAGTCAGGGCTGGGCCCCAGGGCAGGACTCACAGCAGAGAGCCGGCTGTCCAGGAGCGTCTCCCAGACAAGCTGCCCCCCATCCAGATGTGTGGCACAGTCTGCGCCCCCAAAACCCTCAAAGCAGATGCACAATCCTAAACTCTGAGGAGAAGATGGGGGAGGAAACCTGGGGTCAAAGACAGGCTACCTCCCCTGTCCACCTCCTGAGCCCCACTGGTCTTGCCAGCCCTGCCCCTCATGATCACCCCGCCGCCTGCCACCCGCTCACACCTGGTTGCAGACGCCGCCCCCAACGTGGGCAGAGCAGTTCCCAGGGCACAGGGCGAGGGTGCAGGCAGGGCCAGCCCAGCCTGGGGGGCAGCAGCAGCGGCCGGCCCCACCTCCTCCTGCTTCTTCAGGGACACACTCCTGGGGAGCTGGGCAGCTCCCAGGGCCCCCTGGCCCCATCTCACAGCGGCCAGAGCCCACAGATGCATTGAAACCCCACGAGGATGAGCCGTTTGCCTCCCAGTGTAGGACCAGCAGCCCTGGGGAAGCAGGAGCACAGGAAGCCGCTGAGCCAGCCCAGGGGCTCCCCTCATTCGGGGGGGTGGAGCACAGAGGGCAGCTGAGCCGGCCCAGGGGCTCCCCTCGCTCTGGAGGGGTCGGGAGTGCAGGGGGGGAGCTCAGTCGGCCCAGGGGTTCCCCTCATTCGGCGGGGGGAGCGTAGGGGTCAGCTGATCTGGCCCAGGGGCTCCCCTCGTTCTGGGAGGGGTTGGGAGCACAGGGGGCGGGTCCCCTTCTTGGCCCGGTGGGCCAGCAGCAGACCCTGGGCTGGGACCAGAGCCCCGAGCCTCCTTCTTCAGGGCTGGCTCCACCTCTGGACAGGAAAGCCCAGATCTCCCATACCTGAGAGCGCCTGCACAGTGAGTGGCCGGTCCCGTCGCTGGCCACAAAAAGCTGCAATGAGGCTCCGGTCAGACTGCACAATGCCCGTGTCCAGGAATCGTGGGAAACCATCGAAGGCCAGAACGTAGCTCAGCTGTGAAGCAGGGGACAGCAGTCAGGGGCCGGGCCTCGGGGAACAGAAGGGCTTTGTCTGAGGGTCCGGGGGCTCAGGTGCAGGGCAAAAGAGCAGGCCCAGTCCTGCTGGGACGGTCCCCTCCATACCAGGGTGCCTCTGACCCCACATGCATGAGGACGATGTCCAGAGTCCCTGTCTCCTGGGAGGCCCCCGGCACAGTCCTGCCCACTCAGGCCAGGGCCCTCCTGAGCCAGCCCCAGACCAGGTGCCAGCTGGCCCTTGTCTGAGGGGTGACTCTCTAGACTGAGTCCTGGGGAAGAGCAGGGTCTGCAGAGAGGATGTGTCCCACTTAGATGCCCCCCACCCACCAATGCTCTCTCCAAATGCTCACTGTGCAAGGGGTGCTGCTGTCTGGGGAGAAGGTGAGGGTCAGTGGGGGGCAGGGAACCCCAGGCCGGCAGGGCTCCAAGTTTTCAGAGGCTGACACCACCCACACACAGTAGGCCAGCCCAGGCCCAGCTTGACTGCCCACTTGGGGGGGTCCCCCTGCTCGGCGGGAGCCCAGCGCCACGGATGACACATTGGTGAGGAGGGCTCTGCCCCCACACTCCCGGAAACAAGAGCCCCCAGCCCTGTGGGACAGGACAAGGAAGAATCAGAGATCTCCCCAATCCTTTGTGGATTCCTTGTGTACCCACCCCTCCCCCAGGGCCCTTAGCTCAAACATCTCATTCCTCACCCCCAGTCCCTGGGGTTGCCCATCCTCACCTACCTCTTCCTGCCTCACTGTCCTTACTGACCCCACGAGGCCCACCCATGTCTCAGGTTCCTTTCAGCTCCCTCCTCTCCACGCCACACCCCAGCTTCAACTTGGTTCTTACACTCTAATCTGGGGTCCGCCCCCTATCCCCACTGCCCGCCCAGAGCCCACCCTCCGCCCCCTGCACGCTCACCGAGGGTCTCCGTAGTAACCGGCTGTGCAGAGCTCACAGTGCGCTCCCTCGGTGTGGTCCTGGCAGAAGCACAGGCCAGTGTGGCCATCGCAGTGGCCCTGCTGGGGGTCCCCATGCCCATTGCACTGACAGGGCTGACAGCCACTGGGTCCCGTGGCATCGCCAAAGCTGCCTGGCCTGCACCGCTCACACCGCTCACCCCAGGTCCAATCTGCAGAGAGACAGGCATGAGGGGGAGTGATACATGCAGGGCAGGCTCTGGCAATGGCTTTACAACAGAAAACTTGGAGGCCAGATGGAAGAACTCTGTCGTTTGGTCTGCAAATGGGAACAGGCAGCAGAAAGCACGCTGGAGCTGAAGCCGAGAGCTCAGGGTGCGAATCCCCACTGAGATGTCCCTGAGCCTCCACACCTTCACATGGTCCATGAGGCCGAATGGCAGCTGCACTGCCCGCCTGTAGCAGCCCCTTAGGAAGGGCCGCCTACCGCCAACTTATCAGGAAGGAGCACAGCTGTGGCTGCGTTGTGGAGGATATCCTGGATTAGGGTCAGAGGCAAGACCCCAGAGATCATTTGGCCTCATCCTCTCCATTTTACAGATGAGGAAACTGAGGGCCAAGGCCGCCCAGTGACCTGCCCAAGGTAGGCAGTGCACAGGAAGGCAAGGAGCAGGACCAGGCCTTCTGGCTCCAAATAAAAGAGTGCATTCCACCAAGCCAAATATGCTGGGTCTTGGGAGGGCAAAGTTAGGGGTGCTTCCGAGGAAAGAGGAACAGACTAGAAAACAAGACTGTCAAGGACTTAGTAATTCTGACATCCCTTGTTCTGAGGCGCCTCCCAGCTCTGACATCCCTTGTTCTGAGGCGCCTCCCAGCCCTGACATCCCCTGTTCTGAGGCCCCTCCCAGCCCTGACATTCCCTGTTCTGAGGCCCCTCCCAGCTTTGACATTCCCTGTTCTTTTTTCTGTTTGTTTCTTTTGGGCAATGGGGGTTAAGTGACTTGCCCAGGGTCACTCAGCTAGTAAGTGTTATGTGTCTGAGGCCAGATTTGAATCAGGTCCTCCTGAATCCAGGGCCGGTGCCCTATCCACTGCGCCACCTAGCTGCCCCGACATCCCCTGTTCTAAGGCCCCTTCCAGCTCTGACATTCCCTGTTCTAAGGCCCCTCCCAGCTCTGACATCCCCTGTTCTGAGGCCCCTCCCAGCTCTGACATCCCCTGTTCTAAGGACCCTCCCAGCTCTGACATCCCCTGTTCTAAGGTGCCTCCCAGATAGGACTTTCTGAGGTTCTGTGGAACAACAGCTCACCTTGCTCCCAGCCTGGGGCTCATTTCAGGGTTTATTAACCAGCACAATTGAAAGTGAGAGTTGGAAGGGGCCTCGGGAATCCCCTACGTCCTACCACGTGGTCCTTCACTTGGCAATCCTGAGGCCCAGAGAAAGACTTGTCCACAGAAGAGGCCTGAGGCTTCTAATGCCCAGCCCAGCAGCCCTTCCCCCATGACTGCCTTTGGCGGGCTCCCTCCTTACCCTGACACTCGTCACAGATGCCGGGCCCCTGGGTGTAGCAGTAGCTGTGGAAGTTACAACCACAGTCTCGGGAGCAGAGAGGGGCAGGAGGCCCAGGGGCAGGCGTGGGCAGGGGGGGATCCGAGGTCCAGCCCAGGTCGCACACACAAGTGAAGTCAGGGGGCCCACTACACGTGCCATGACCACAGTCCTCCAGGCAACTAGGGGATCAATGGGGGAGGGAAGAGGGGTCAGATGAGCAGGCACAGCCCGGGCTCCTGATCCTCGCCTTCACATGCTTAGAGGTTAATCCCCACCAAAGCCATGGTGACCCACACAACACCATGGATCCCTCTCTACTGTTACACGCTTCCAACTGGTGACCCTTGTCTCCACGGTAACCCCATTCCAATGGGTGACCTAGGTCTCCATGGCAATCTCATAACTGGTGACCCTTGTCTCCACGGTAACCCCATTCCAATGGGTGACCCTCATCTCCACGGTAACCCCACTCCAACTTGTGACCCACGACTCCAGAGTCATCTTTTTGGAGACCCAAATCTTCATGGGCAGCCCCAACAAAAGGAGCAATCTCTGCCTTCCAGCTACCATCTCCTCTCCCACCATGGCAACCCCCACCCCTTCTCACGTCTGGTTGCAGTGGGTGACCCCATCACCATGGTAACCGTGCCCACAATGACATTCGTAGCTGATTGGTGTGTTCAGGCAGGATGCCAGCGGGTGGCACCGTGCCAGGCCCAGGCGGCACTCATCCACATCTGGGCACTGGGCATACGACCAGTGGGCAGGAAGCCCTGGAGGCAGCCCCTCCCCGGCTCCCAGGGAGCAGGGACTGCCCCCCATTGGTCCTGAGAAGTCTCCTGGGAGGCACCTAGGAATGAGGACCAGAGAAGGGCAGAGGAAAGGGAGAGAGAAAAGGGGGGAAGGAAGAAATGGGGCAAGAAGGGACAGGGATGAGGGACGGGGAGACAACGAGTGAGAGGAGAAACAAAGCAGGGATGAGGCGGGGGGAGAGAGGGAGAGACAGAGAGAGAGAGTGAGAATGTGGCAGGGGAGGAGGGTGGAGAAACAAAATGGCAGCCATGAGCCCGTGCCCAGAGGCCTCTGCCCCTCCCCCCAGCCCTCTACCCTGTCCTCACCCTCACCTGCCCAGGGTCGGGTTGTCCTCATTCCCACACCAGCCACACTCATGGCTCTGCAGGCAATCGTGGCAGGAAAGGAAACGTGCACAGCTCATACATCGTGGCTCCGAGTGGACACTGGGTCAGGGAGGGGGCATTTGTCAGCACAGAAGACCTCGCCTCCCAGTCCTCCAACTCTCACCCGGGCCCCCATCCTCCCTAAAGTTTGCAAATCATTTTGCAAATATCTCGTCTGAGCCAAATAACAACCCTGGGAAGCAGGTGCTATTATTATCCCTATTTCACAGATGAGGAAACTGAGGCACGCAGAAGTGACTTGCCCAGGGTCACACAGCTAGTCTACGTCTGAAGTCACATATGAACTCAGGTCTTCCTGACTCCAGGTCCAGGGCCCTATCGACTGGGCCACCCAACTTCCCACACCGCCATCCTCTCCCCTGTCCCCTCAGTCTCTGATCTGATCCTGCCTACCTGTCATCCCAGCCCCGGCAGCCCCCATGAGGATAGCGGGCAAGGTAGGCAGCAAAGAGAAAGCAGGTCTGTGTAGACTGGCACCAGGCACACTGGCTAGAGTTGGCCAGGCACGTCTCACAGGAGTGTCGCCTGCAGGAGGGAGCCAGGGGTCAGAGCCAGGATCTGGCCGGCCTCGCCGTGCCCAGTCAGGTGCTTCCCCCCACTTCCCCCTGCCCCTTTCATGGAGCCAGCCCATCCCCCCAGGGCCCCTGGACCAGGCCTCACTGGTTACAGAGTGGGGGGCAGTTGGAGGGGCTCCTCACAGCTGACCCAGCCCGGCCCCGGCGGCTGCATGTGGCATCTCCTTTCCGGCTCAGACTCTGCTGCCACTCACAGAAAGGATCCTGGGGCAGGGGTAGGGGGGGAGGGAGGGTCAAAAACTCTGGCCTCTAGCCTTCCCCCTACTCCCTCCCCCACATCCACCACACCTGGCCTAGTCTTCATACTCGCCAGGTTTTTTCCACTCCAGTGTTTCTGCCTAGAATGCCACCCACTCCCATCCAAGTCCTACCTGCCACACGGTCCCTAGACCCTCTGCCCTTTCCCCCAAGCCCTCCATCCCCCTCTCATCTTTTCTGTCTTGCAGAATCCTGACAACTCAAAGGAGAGGGTCTCAAAGACCACCTGGCACAGCCTGTCCCCTCCCCTCTTTGCCCCGTAGGGATGGGAAACCCCCCCCCATCAATCCCCCGTCAGCAAGCTCTTCCTTCTATAGGATCCACAGCTGCGCCTCTGCCATGCCTCCTAGCCCTGCGGTGCCCATCAGAACCTGGGCACAGGCGTGGCAGTCACGGTGCTCCTCGCAGAGTGGGCAGAGGGCTGGGGCCAGCACCAGCAGGGCCCCACCCCCACTGCAGCGTGCACCATCTTGGCGAAGGAGGCAGGAAGCGCTGAGCGGGCACCAGCCGCAGCCCTGGTCCGCCAGGCAGCCCAGGCAGGAGGTATAGGAGGTACAAGCCGACGAGCGGAAGGGCTCCAGGAAGAAGAAGGAGATCTCCTGGGGGGAACGGGATGGCCGGAGGTCAGCAGGCCAGGCCTTGGTCAGCGGCTGACCGGTCAGGCCCTGGGGGGGGGGGCGGGGGGGGGGGGCCGAGGCCAAGCACTCACGCTGCCCCCAGGCACGCCGGTCCGGTCCCACAGCAGGGTGAGCTCGCTGTTCCCAGAGCCCGCAGAGCTATTCAGCTGACCCTGGATCTCCACGGCATACTTGTGGCCACGGCCAGGGAGAGGGAAGAGGCGGGCCGAGCCAGGGCGCTGGAGCCTCCGTATCTCCTTATCCTGCTGGGCTACCCAGCGCCCCACTTCCTCCTAGTGGTGATTGGAAGGCAAAGAAAAAAGCCTGTAAGAAGACTCAGACCTGCCACAAGACCCCTTGTCCCCCAGGCCCCCCCAAATGGCTGTGTGGCCCCTGACCCATGTCCACGCCTCCCCTCCTGCAGACTCTGATACTCCTTGCTTATCTCCAGCGTGGCCCCTGCCACACCCCATGCCCCTCTCTAGACTCCTAGCTCAGAAGGCATCAACCCCTCTTCTTTCGGGCACTCTGACAGCAGTACCGCTCCCCATGAGCCCCAGCCCACTGGGCCCCTGTCCTCAGAAGTCCTGGGCCAGTGCTGAGGTGTGGCCCCCACCACCACCCCATGCCTGTGGGCCCTCTGCCCGGGGCCGACCCCGCTCAGGCTCAGGAGCTCAGTCAGAAGCGGTGGGAAGGCCGCACACACAGGACAGACTCCTCAATGCACGTCTGTGGGTGAGCCCCTTAGCCCTTCCCAGACACCTCCACAGGAGCGACTGGGGGAAGGCAGCGCTCGGCCCCCAGGATGGGCCAGCCTTGAGCCACATCCGGCTCAGCTCGCCCCCGTGGGCTGAGAGGCAGAGGGAGCCTCCTCCTGACGAGGACCTGGGCAGATTCTGACCGCGCCCAAGCCTTGGCAGCCGCTGCTGGCCAGGCCCACATCCTCTTGCCACTGGCCCCTGGGGTGTGGGGCTCTCCGAGATGGAAGAGTGGCCTGGGATTCAGCCGGTTCCGGCCGTCTCCTTGTCATGTCAGGACTGTTTCCTTTCAGAGCCCCCCTCTCATCTAAGAACCCCTCCCCTCAGGCCCGTGTGCCCCCACTTCCTCAAGCAGACACTTCTGGCACCACCTGCCTCAACTCCCCCAAACAGCACCCCCTTATCCCCTGCCAGGGTCCCCACAAGCCGCAAAGATGCCCCAGCTCTGGCGGATCATCTCAGACCTCCCACCAGCCTCTTTCGGGCCCCCTCCCCACTCCAGGCTGCATGCCATCCTCACCATGTGCTGACTATCGGGTCCCCGGGCCATCCGCGCCAGGACCCTCAACCTCTGGGCCCGGGCCCACACGACGACATCGTCAGCGCCTGAGCCGCCAGGTCCCCCAGGCAGCAGCGGGTGGATGAAGCCCCGGTAGACGAGGGACACATCTGACTCTGTGTTGGACGTCTGTGACAGAGTGATGGTTGTGCTACGGACAATTGAGACCTGCCAGGGACGGAGGAGAGGGGCCGGCAGTGAGCGCCCACAGGGGAACCCTCTCACTTCCCAAGCCCAGAAGCCCTGGGGTGTTTGCTCTCCGAACCAGCAGGGCCCTTAGGGATCTGCCCCCACAGGCAGAGGGAGGAAGGGGGCCTTGGACGCACCCAGGATGGGCTTGGGCCAACCCCCCATCCCACTGCGGCCCCTGACCTTGTCAGGCTGGGAGGCATTGGGGGGCTGCTGGAAGGTGAGCAGGTGTAGGCCAGGCAGGAAACTCTGAGTAACACAGGCATCCAGAGTTGTAACAAAGACAGGGGCTGCCCCCCACCAGCCCACGGTGCCAGAAATCTGCTCCCCTCGGCATCGAGCCTGCTCTGAGGAGAGGAAGGGAAGCCGAGGGAGGATGGTCAGCCGGACGCCCCCTCCCGTCCTCCTGCCCTCCTCCTCTCTCCCTCTTCCCCCCCAGTCCCCTGGCCCTTTGTCCTCTCCCTTCATTCCCCAAACCCCAAAGGACGGCACTGCCTGGTGGACACAGGACTTACTGACTCACACCGGGGGGGGAAGCCATGCCTGCCACCCCCACTGCACAAGGCTCCTCGGAGCTATGGGGCAGCCACACTCATCACTCACCAGGCCGGGGAAGGCAGCTCTCATTGTGGACGCACCAGCCCAGGGCCCCAGGCCCGCGAGGTGGGGGGACGGCACCACTGAACGCCAGGCAGGCCTGGCAGTCACCCAGAAGGCGGGCCAGGCCTAGGCAGCCAGCTGCTGGGCACTGCAGGCAGAGAAAGGAGGGTGTCAGGGCCTGGCCGCTGGCATTGGAGTGAGGCTCCAGGCATGCAGGGAAGCGAAGGGATGCAGAATCACAGCGAGAGGGCATTGGGGTCACTCACGGCTCCAGGCGGGCTCCCAGGGGGCGGGGCAGCCTGGCAGGCTCCTTGGCACCAGCTGCACTCGGGGTCCCTGGCACAGACACTGTGCTCTGTGTACATGGAGCAGTAATCCAGATGGTACTGATGGTGGCGGGACAGGACAGGGAGGAAGTGGAGGGCTAAGCCTCGGGCTTGCATCTCAGCCTGGGCTCCTCCCAGGATCCCCATCACCCCCCACAAACCCCCACCCCTTCCATAGCAGCCCCAATCCCCCATATCCCCCCCAGGACCTGCCTTAACCCCTTACCCCACTGTCCCATGGCTTCGCCACGGCCCCCACCCACCATATTTGTGACCCCTGGCTCTGGCTCAGACCTGGCCAAGGCCACCCTCCAGG
>NW_020952999.1:39679-46028 GCF_900497805.2 Vombatus ursinus | reverse complement strand
TTCTCCCCCCTCCCCCTTCCTCCTCCCCATCCTCCCCCTCCCCCTCCTCCCCTTCCCCTTCCTCTGAGCCCAGGTTACTTTGCTTCTGGTTTGTTTGAAGGGAAGCATCTTGAGGGCAGGACTGGGAGAGCGGGACACATAGCAGGTTCTTCACTATTTCTGTCTCCCTCCCCCCAGTTCACTCCAGCCATCCGGCCTTTCCTGCAGACCATTTCCATCGGGCTGGTCTCCTTTGGGGAGCATTACAAACGCAATGAGTCAGGGATCGGTGAGTCGTCCCCCCGGCCGCCCGGCTTCCCCCACCCCCGCCCCCACCGTGCCCCCGGCCTCCCCCTCGTCTCCCTGCTGCTCACTTCTCTCTCCCCTCTTGTCCCCTCCCCTTCCCCCCAACCTAAGCTGCACAGAGGGAGCTGTCCCCGCCTAGGGTGAGTCCTGGGCAGGGGAGGGCAGGGGCCTAGACCTCGGGGCCCTCCCTGAGCCCCCCACCCTCTGCCTTTCTCAGGCGTGGCTGCCAGCTCCCTCTTCACTGGCGGCCGCTTTGCTATCGACCCGGAGCTGCGAGGGGCTGAGTTTGAGCGGATCACCCAGAATTTGGATGTGCATTTCTGGAAGGCCTTCTGGAACATAACGGAGATCGAGGTCCTGTCGGTGAGTACAGCAGGGCCGTGGAAGGAGTGTTCGGAATTCGGCAGGAGGCGAGGGGACACTTCTGCCCTGAGTGACTCGGTGGGCTCAGACATTTCTCCTTTCTCAGCCTCTATTCCCCATCTGTAATATGAAAACCTGAGAGGCTTGAACTGCATGACTTTTAAGGTTCTAAGGGCCCTCCCAGCCCTGACATTCCCTGTTCCAAAGGCCCTCCCAGCCCTGACATCCCGTTCCAAAACCCCTCCCAGCCCTGACATTCCCTGTTCTAAAGGCCCTCCCAGCCCTGACATTTCCTGTTCTGAGGGCCCTCCCGCCTCTGACATCCCCTGTTCCAAAACCCCTCCCAGCCCTGACATCCCCTGTTCTGAGGTCCCTCCCAGCTCTGAGGTTTTGCAGCCCCCTGAGTCCAACACTTTGCTCTTCATTATGTCCTTTGATCACTGAACACTGTTCCAAGAGGGTTTTTTGTCCAGACCATCAGTGTTGAGAACTCTTCCCACGGCAGCTCCATCTACACTAGGCTGTGCCTCGGTGTTGCCTCACAGCTATAGACCATCCCTCCCCTGACCCGGTGTCCCTCCATCCCACACTTGAGGGGTTTCTATTCCTGTTTTATTGAGGAGGAAACACCATTGACAGAAGTGAAGGGGCTCTGCCAGTCACTGGCAGAGCAAAGCCTAGAACCCAGGTGTCCTTAGTGCCGGCCTAGGGCTCGTTCTGCGACTCCCCTTTGTGGCAGCCGGGGAGGTGAGGAGGGGTTCAGAGAGGCCTCAGAAGGCATGGCTTGAGGGGGGCAGGGGTCAGGGACACAGGCTGGACCCTCGACCATCCCTCCTCCCCCTCTCTCTGGCAGTCTCTGGCCAACATGGTGTCAGCCACGGTGCGGGTGTGCCGGGCCCTCAGCTTGCCCCCTCAAGCCTTCGAGCTACCCCTGGCCAACAACCCCCAACTCAATGTCACCATCTCGCCTCCAGTGGCCCACACAGGCCCGGGCCCTGTGCTGGTGCGACTCATCTCGTACGACCTTCGCGAGGGCCAGGTGCAGGGCAGGGGACTCCTGGGCACCTCCCCGTCCTGCCCCCTATTCCCCACCCAGCATGTCATCCCCCAGCCTTCTATTCATTCCTCATTGTCCCCCTCTCCGGGCCCATCCGTACCCTCGGCCATCCCGTGGCCCTACCCATCCATCTCCTTTTGGGCTGTTCTCCTGACTAACCCTTGACTTCTACGTGCCTTGCCTCCTTGCCCATCTACTTTCTGTCTCCCCTCCCTCAGCCCCCTTTCCCCCCATCTCTTCCATCTCTAATCCCCCTCCCCCCCTCAGGCTGTTCCTCATCTCCCCTTCCCTCCAAGCAATGAGGCGGGGGGCCGTGATTTAGGGGAAGCGGGGGGCAAGGTGGGGAGCAGGCACCCATCTCCTTTGTCCACCCTCCCCCAAGGACAGCGAGGAACTGAACATCCTGGCCCGGTCTGAGGGCCCCCGGACCCTGGAGCTGTGGCCTCGCACCCACCACGCCCCGCGCTCCAAGTCTCTGGTCATCCACATCCATGGCGGTGGCTTCGTGGCGCAGACTTCCAAGTCCCACGAGCCCTACCTCAAGAGCTGGGCCCAGGAGCTGGGGGTGCCCATCCTCTCCATCGACTACTCCCTGGCGCCCGAGGCCCCCTTCCCTCGGGCCCTGGAGGAGTGTTTCTACGCTTACTGCTGGGCCCTCAAAAACTGTCACCTCCTGGGTGAGCCAGCCCTGACCCCCGGGAGCCCTGGACCCAGCCCCTCTCCCCCCAGGATGCCCTGGCTGCCTGGCCCCACCCAACTCACCTCGTGACCCGGGCCAGTGACTCCCTGACTTGTTCTCAGCAGCCCCAGCCTTTCTGCCTTCTGACCTCTGTCCTTAGCCGTTTGCTTCTCCCCCACCCACCGTGGAGCCCAGTCGCAGCCCCCCCATTGTTGGGGTTCCAGCAGCTGAGTCCCCACTTCCCATTGTGGCAGTGTGGACAGGCCCCTCCTCAGGCGCTCAGTCACCCCTGACCCTGGGCAATGAGGGGGTTAGGCCTGACAGCTTCTGAAGTCCCCTGCACCCTAAATCTATGACCGTCTGACCTCGGCCTCCCTAACTTCTGGCAGCACCCCACTTTCCCAAACTGATTCCCTGCCCACACTTCCCCCACCTCCGACCTCCATCCTCCCAAGTTCTCCAGTGACTTCCTGAATTCCCCAAGCTTCCCAAACTCTGACACCCCCCAAAATTCAGCCTCTGACCCCTGACCTCTGAGTATCAGCCACCAATGCCAGGGGCTCCTGGGTTCAGAAATCCAGACTGGGAAGAAACCCTGACTGCCGCAAGCCCTGGCCCCTCACGTTACATTGAGGGGACGGAGGGGAAGTGACGGGTGGGTGACCTGGACGCTCGTAAGGTGGAAGGAGCCCCAGAGGAGGACGTCAGAGCTAATCCCACATTTCTCAGATTAAGAAACTGAGGGCTAGGGAGAACCGTCCAGAGCCCTTTGGTTAACAAGTTAGGGACGAGGCTCGTGTGAATCCGGATTTGCCGAGTGCTCCAGAACGCGTTGTACCCTCGGCCTCTCGTCCCCCAGCGCCCGCAGCTGAGCCCCGGCTCTGTCCCCAGGCCTCAGCTGCCCCGGGCAGGGCAGTGACCTCTTCTCCTTTGCCTCCCCCCAGGCTCGACGGGGGAGCGGGTGTGCCTGGCGGGGGACAGCGCTGGCGGCAATCTCTGCTTCACTGTGTCCCTGCGGGCAGCGGCCTACGGTGTCAGGATGCCCGACGGCATCATGGCTGCCTACCCAGCCACGATGCTGCAGGCCTCGGCCTCGCCTTCGCGCCTCATGAGCCTCATGGACCCCCTGCTCCCCCTCAGCGTCCTCTCCAAGTGCCTCAGTGCCTATGCCGGTGAGGTTGGGGTCCAGGTGCCAGGGGCACCAGAAGGGTGGGAGCCGGTGGGCAGGACCCCCAAGGAGAGCACAGGTGTGGAAAGCTAGAGGGTGAGACCTCTGGGGAGCGAGAATGGGACCATCGGAGGGGAAGGAGGATGACTAAGGGGACCCTTCTCTTCCCTCTCTACCAACCACAGGCGTAGAGCCCGAGGTCCAGGAGGCCCAGGAGCAGCAGGCCCTGGGCGTGATGGGGCTGGTGAAGAGGGACACAGCCCTGCTGTTCCGGGACCTGCGGCTGGGGGCCTCCTCCTGGCTCAACACCTTCTTGGAACTGGGAGGCCGGCGACCCGCTGACAAATCCCCGCCAGCAACAGGTGAGTTCACGGCCCGGTTCGGTCCCGAGCCTCTTGTGTGCCAGGCACAGTGCTTGCCGTGGGGGCACTGTGACCAAAGGAAACAGTCGCCGATATTCCCACACCTTCCCTTTAGAGAGGAGGACGCAGACCCAGACAAAGTCATGGGGTTCTGTTCTGGAACTGCGAGGCCTTCAGTGAGACCCTCATGAGAGGAGCGGGTGGGCCCCCGACCCTGCTGGGATAGTTCTGTTCTAGGGCGCTGCCAGCTCTGACGCTCTGTGATTCTTAGGCCTAGGCTGGGACCCTCCGAGCAAGAGAACGAGGGAGGAGTACAGGCCAACCTGGGGAGTGGGGATGGGGGACGCAGGCCAGGAGGCCTTGGCTTCATGGCCAGGTAGGCCTAGGTTGTGACTCCCTTCCCCTGCTCCCCTCAGGCTCCATTTCCTCACCTGGAAAATGGGGCAGCACTTACTTCCCAAGGCTCCAGGGAGATGATGTGTGGAAATCTCGGGGAATGTTACGTCCTGCCCTGTGGAAACGGGATGAGATCTGTTACTGGCTCAAGAGAACAGCGCGAGGGGCAGTGGGGGGAGCCAGGCAGATTGGCTCTGATGTAGGAGCCCAGCAGCTGTCCCCAAGTGGAGTGGGGGGGGGACCAGCAGAGAGTGAGCTTCCCACCCAGAGGATGCTGGGCTCAGTGGCCTCCACAGTCCTTTCCCAATGAGTCTGGATCGTGGGATTCCCTGTGGCCTGGGAAGAGGAGGAAGGGCTCAACCACATCCTTCCTCCAAGATGGCGGCGGGAGACCCTGGAGTTGGGGGGAGGGGGTGATGCCCAGAGTTCCTCTCTGGAATGTTTCCAGGTTTATGGATGAAGGGCCCGAGGTTCATATGGAGGTTAAGTGACATGCACGAGCACCTGGAACTAGAAAGTTGTCAGAGTCTGAATTTGAACTCGGGTTCCCCGAGCCAGCTGGGGTGGGGTGGAGATAGGGATCCAGCAGCCGGGGAAGGTGGGAGAGAGAGATGACGAGGAAGAAGTCAGAGACCAGGGAGGAGAGGAAGGGGCCCAGACTGGTGCTGGAGAGAGAATGGACAGAGCAGGTGGAACCCAGTGGCTGCATCCTGGCTCTCAGAGGGGCCCAGAGGGAGAGCCCGAAATGCCCGGAGGCCACCTGGGCCCACCCAGGCCCAGAGAGGGGAAGGGGCTTGCAGTCCCACAGCCATTCAGGGCCAAGCTGGGGCTCGCTGCCGTCCTGTGCCCTGTAGCTGGGAGCCTGACATCCCAGCTCAGCCCAGGCCCAGGAGGGGGATGCAGGGGCGGAGAGCTCACTACCTCCCTCCCTCCTTCCAGAGACCATGCGCCGGAGCGTGTCCGAGGCTGCCCTGCAGGAGCCCCCCAGCCTCCCCAAGGACTCCACTAAAAGTCTGACCTTACAAGACCTGAGCCTGGTGGGGGGCCCCACCCCCCCGGTCCTATCCTCGTCAGAAGAGACCCTGCCATCGGCCTCTCAGGAGGTGAGCTTCTTCCTGCCCCCCTCGGGGGCCGAGGACAATGCCACGGAGGAGAATGAGGACGAGGAGGAGGAGGAAGAGAGCGGGGAGAATGTGGGCCACCTGGGCTCTGCCTTCCCCCACGGCTTCCAGCCCCGGCGCTCCAGCCAAGGCAGGGCCAACCTGTCCCTGCAGATGTCCCCCATTGTCAAGAACCCCTTCATGTCCCCGCTGCTGGCCCCTGACTCCATGCTTCAATCCCTGCCCCCCGTGCACATCGTGGTGAGCTGATGTGGGGGGAGGGGAGGACCGAGGGCTGAGGAGAAGGGGCTGAGATGGGGGGAGGGGGGAGTGAGGGCCGGGGAGAAGGGGCCAAGGTGGGGGGAGGGGGAGGAGAGGAGTTGAGGAAAGACCCAAGGAAAGGGACCAAGGTCTAGGGTGGAGAATCATTTGTGGGGAAGTAAAAGGTCCAGAGAGGGAAGGGGGAGGAGCCCCTCCTAATGACTGGCTCTCTCTCCCCCTCCCTCCATCTCTCTCTGTCTCTGTCCCCCTCCCTCCATCTCTCTGTCTCTGTCTCTGTCTCTCTGTCTCTCTCCCCCTCCTTCCATCTCTCTCTCTCTGTGTCTCTCTCCCCCTCCCTCCATCTCTGTCTGTCTCTCTCCCCCTCCCTCCATCTCTCTCTCTTTCTCTGTCTCTGTCTCTCTGTCTCTCTCCCCCCTACATCTCTCCCTCTCTTTCTCTGTCTCTGTCTCTGTCTCTCTCCCCCTCCCTCCTCTCTTTCTCTGTCTCTCTTCCCCCATCTCTCTCTTTCTGTCTCTGTCTCTCTCCCCCTCCTTCCATCTCTCTCTGTGTCTCTCTCCCCCTCCCTCCATCTCTGTCTGTCTCTCTCCCCCTCCCTCCATCTCTCTCTCTTTCTCTGTCTCTGTCTCTCTGTCTCTCTCCCCCTACATCTCTCCCTCT